>NC_037592.1:6860046-7087448 GCF_003073045.1 Pomacea canaliculata
CATTTTTTATTTGTTAAGGTCACGGCTATGACAAATACCAACTTTATTAATGCCAGTGGATAATTATACTATGAAGTTGTTCTAAGATACAGAAATAAACAAAATAAGATAACAATGTGGACAAGGTTGTGTCACAAATATTTCCATGATATTGTTGCCTTAACCAGCCCAGAAGCTAAGTTTTAGTTGAATAAACTTTCCCCAGTCTGGCGGACTCGCGCGAAGCTTTCTCCGGGGGGACCTCAAGTATGAGCAGCGGGACGGAAGTGACGCACAGCATTTTCATCGGCGAGACGGACAACAATGGCATCCAGTATGAGTCGAGAGTGTGAGTGAATAAGAGACCAAGTGATTTGTGTGTCACAAAGAGTTCCTTGAGTAGGTCAGAATTGATGTAGTTCTTGCAACGCTAAGTGTGTGCGCGTTTTGCATGAGTGTGTGAGAGAGAGAGAATGAAATGTCAGAAAACGTTCCAATCCCGATTTTTGATGTCGTCAAAAGATTAGAAAGTCTGACTGGAATCGGTGTCTACCAAGGACCTAATTTCATCAAGCATAGCTACTTCGACCGTTTCGACACGCAGACCCTGACGGGGTCAGCTGGCAACACCGTGACCCGACACGCCGGCGGCATCAGCTTCAAACGCTCCAACGCTTACCCGACCATGACGTCATGCTACATGCAGAACATCACGTTTGGCTACTGTGACGGGGTGGGTGGTTTTATGTGTTGTACGACTGTCTTGTTTAGGTGGGGTGGTAAACTCGTCTTGATCGCACCGTTGTAGTGCCACCGATCACCAATATCTGTAGATTGGGATGTATGATGTCAACACCCTAAAATTAGGGTGATTATGTGAATTAATTGCTTATTATTATTATTATTATTATTATTATTATTATTATTATTATTATCGGTTGGAGTATCATCATTGTCGTCAGAAATCACATTTACAGAAAGAACAGATGACAGGTCACGTGTAACGTCAGACATGCTGAATATAGATGAAGAAATAAAGAGGAATAAGGGAATAATTGGACCGAAGCACAAAGGAACGCTCGAGGGAAGGAACAGTCAATCAAACTAACGCACGCACGCATGAACGAGCGATCGAACACACAAACGAAAAAATGTTTGACGTAACCGTTGACTAAGATCTGTGGTTCGTTGACAGGAACATGGAGGGAACTGGGTTTTCCATGGCAACGCCTCTGTGTACGGGTGGGAAGAAAGGGACGGAAATCTGGGTATATTCTTGCGCGATGCGGATGGATCTGTGACCGGGACGCCAAACGCGTGTCTCGTCAGGAACTTCCCCTTCTACAAGGGTCCGGAATGTTCCGACCGACCTACCTGGGGCCTGACTGTCTGTCCCTACCGCTACATCAAGGTAAGACATACACAAAGCGGTAACAACTATGTGGTTAGTAACAATCAGAAGGTAAGTACATCAAATAAGCACTCCGAATGTCACTGAATCCTGTTTTGTGTTGTGGTCACAGATGGAAATTCTAGGCGCCGGAGGAAGTCTTTCAAAGCCCAACAAAGACAAGACACCGATGATCATCAGACGAGATGACTCGCCTTATGACAAACCATTTGTCATTGAAGGTCAGTAGGTAAATAAGTCAGTAAGTCAGTGAGTGAGCCAGTCAGTGTGTTGGTCAGTGAGTCAGTGATTCAGAAACACAGCAAAAGAAAGTTAGCTAGTGAAACATCGCTTGCTGGCTGTCATGTTTGCGTGCGTGCGTGCATGTGACGAGTGTTGATTATTCACTTATTCGCAATAAGCAGTGAACAGATAGTCTTGGAACTGGAGAAGGCGTCCTGTCATGTGTCACATCAAAATGAACAAGTTATTTGCTTGTGCACACTCAGATGTCTGTGCAGGTCTCATCAGAAATGAATATCTTCTCCGAACACACAAGTCGTATCTCATCGACTTCAATAACCAACTGACTGACGGAGGCTTCCCAGAATCCATCAGTTTCTCCGGCTATGGTGTAGAGAAGTAAGTGAAAGAACGATATATTTATAAACGGCAAACAAAAACGCACATAAATATTTATTAATTCATCTACAGAAAAATTGACGAAAGCATTCATTAAACTAACGGAGATAAACTTTGATGAAAAAAATCTGTAGATTTGTCTCCATCACCAGCTCCATTTTCTACAAATTTTGTACAGATGGTGTTATGCAAGTGGCGTTGACATGATGTGTTTTCAGAGGTGACGTGGTAAGAGTAGGTATCTGTCAACCCCTGGACGTAGACGGGTACAGTGTAAGGAGCTTCTACCCGGCTGTCATCAAGGACAATGCCACGTGGGCATCGAGTCTGGAGGAGCTGGACGCCGACACAACGGGCAGAGTGTTCTTCCACGACAAGCAAAACGGGTAATGAATCCAAAAGTCTGATAAAATTGTCGAGAACCAGTCAAACACTCCCATCTGTACATATTCCTACAATATGAAGGGCTAGTTTTTAGCAAATATTGCCGAACAATACTTCAGATATCGAAGATGCACAATAGTACAAGGTCTTTTGTCCACCGTGAATAAACACGTAAACACGCCTCTGTGAACAGGATCCTCTTCTTTAAGCTGCTGAGTCGACATGTAAGAACAAACGACACCCAGCTTTGTCCGGGTGGATATTGCTTTCAAGTCAAGTTTGATGTCATAGGCGGCAACCTGAAGAGGATGAGGTCATGTTTTGGCATCTCAGTGCCACCCTATGTTGACAACACTGTGAGTATTTTTAAGTCCTTTCTCTAAAAATTATTTATCTGTCTCGGACAATATTTGTTGATATTTCTCTTATTGTTTACAATTGCAGAGCGCAGTGTACATGCACGCACGCGTTTACACTATACAAGTGTACAAACATCAGGTGTGAAGACAGAGAACTGAGCATATGGCCACACCTGTGTTGTGATGGCATTGAAGTTCATGTAATTTTTTTGAAAGTTAGTTTTCAAACATTAACTCTTGGTTCAATCCGAGACAAAGGCGATGTGATAAAACGTTCCTGAGGGTCAGGTGATCAAAATGTCATCGCACGTGAACCATATGTCTAGTCAACCCTCTATTTCTGTCAACGATACGACACATCTTTGTCTTTGAGTTTCTTGATGTTGATTTACTTCTCGTGTGTGTGTGTGTGAAAACAAAAACAGAAAGAGATAAAGGATGAGTTTCTAATCGGTTCTAACAGATTATGTCTTTGTTTCCACTTTATCAGCCCAAACCACAAGTTCCAGAACCAAAGCCGTGTCCTGGTCACGCGTCTCCTGAGGTACAGCTCTTTATTTCATGGTTCACTGAGTTAGCTCAACACGAGAGACTGAAATTCAGGCTTTAGACAAGGACGGAATAGGCTGAAAATCCAAAACGAGTTTATGATATGTAAAAAAAATGGTACATTGTATGACCTCTTGGGTGGCTTAACTAAACACAAGGAGGGAAATAGTTGTGAAGTGTAGAGGTGACGTGCACTGTAGAGTGAGAGAAACTGAAGCGTGACGTGTGTAGTGTGACAAGGACTACAAGGTGGTACATATTATGAATTCATAGACTTGTGACATTACAGGGCCTTGGAGCACTGGACTGGTCTAAAGTGGGTTTTGTTTCCCATGAAAAGTACTCTGTCCAATGCAACAACTCTTCAAGTGGTACAGGTAAATGTGTGTGTGTGTGTGTGTTTGTGTTTGTGTGTGTGCTTGCATGATTAATAAGACCTTACTCCACGTTTAGTACAAAATTAACAAGACTTTCTCTATGTTGTGTACCGTCTACAGAATAAAAATCATTTCATTTGCATAAGCTCTCGCCTTCCCACTTTACAGTCCATCAAACACACACACATCAAGCTACATTCACCTTTTTCTGACTGCTTTTGTTCAGTGACTTCATCGACGGTGGTGGGCTGCTTCGTGGAGAAATATGCAGGTCTTCAGAATGAGACGATCATTCTAGGAAACTCCATGACAAACCGCTGGTGCCTAGAGAGGTGTGTGAGCTGTCTTTCTTAGAAGAAGTTGCAGATGTTGCTGTGTGTATGCATGAATGTACAGGTTGATGCATGAGCCGCTGGACACCGTTTGAAAGAAAGTAGTCACAGACAAGCAATGAATCTTTGCATTTGAGAAAAAAGGAATAAAATACTGGTATCAGGACAGGAATATTATTTTTCTTTTCATAAAAAGCTTAGCTGCTTCAATTGTGACTAATAGATTGGATCGAGTTATTTAGGCACGTACAAAAAAAATTCAATAATAATATTCAATAATAAAGAAATGAAACAAATTAATTAATTTTAATTAACACGCTATAAAACTAATTATTTTTTGGAAAATATCTAATATTTTATCTTAACTGGAAAACATTAAACCAGTCCGGAAGTGCAACGGAGGCCTACTCTGTTTATTATTTATCTACTATTGTTTATTGCCCACAGGTGCAAAGGTCGCGGCTACGCATACGCAGGCCTTTTACGAGGCGACCGTTGCGTTTGCGGTAACACTCTTGACCGGCAACCACAAAGTATGGCGGACCCACAATTGTGCCGAAAGTACCCATGCTCTGGTGACGTCACGGAGTTCTGTGGTGGGATTAAAGAAGTATACGTCATAAAGACAGAGTGTAAGTGCACTCCCTTCCCCAACACACACTTTAAGTAATTTTTTTCTTGTAAACTACCTGTTAATCTTTTCTTTTGTCGATGTTATTGGTTTTGTTGCTTTCCTGTTTTGCTACTAGTATATTGCCTGATGAACCACTCACCAATCTGTGACAGATTACATTGGAAGTGGTTTTGTTACTTTCGTCTCATTTCAGAAGTTCTACAGTTTGTCGGACATGTTTCTGGAAGAAAAGTTCTTTCCGGAGTCTGTCTCGCTGACTTTCAGACCGCCTGCGGCAAGTCTGTACCTCCTGGCACTCCACAGTGAAATACGAATGTTGTTTTACTTTTTGTATGTATAAAAAAAAATACAAAAACAAACAAGCGAATAAATTAATTTCAAAAAGCCAATAAATGAAAGAAACTATTATTCTTGTCTCAGCATTATTTCTTTTTTCTGATGAAATTGGAATCTTATTGCCTCCTCGGTGAAAATTGGTGTCCATGGCGAAAAGCGTTTCAGAAGAAAATTGTTTGTAGACCTGTAAAGTTCATGAAATAAAAATTCCACTGCGTTGTGTGAGTGTGCGTGTTTTACTTTGAGCCTGCAACTAAGGCGATATCACGGCAAAGCATCCAGCCTCTCAACAGACGTCACACACAGAAAAAGAGCTGAGTGCCGAAGATAAGATTTGAACCCAGGACAGCCCGTCCTAACTGTATAGATGACAGGCGCTAACCTTCGCGACGACGGACCGCCTAAAAGAAAGAGAGAAAAAGAAAGAAAGAAAGAGCGTTTTTGTACGTGTGTAGGTTCGTGCATGTAAGAAAATTAAAGAAAAAAATAATAAAAGGAAATAACTACTGCTCGCATTTGACACTTTAAAGAACAAATAGAAATGTCAAGTCCAGTGAGATCGCGACAGTTAAATGAAATAAAATGTCATGCACTAATCTCAAGGGATAATCGTACACCTCATTAAAGAATAACGGGAAGTCTATCTATATCTATCTATTCCTCTTTGTGCATCAGGTTGCACATAAGGCCTCAACCAGAGTCCGCCACCGATGTCGATCGGCTGAAACCCGCTCTAGGTGACCCCATGTCCAGCCCTTTCCTTTCATCTCCCTTTCCACTGTTCTTCTCCAAGTTTCCTTTGGGCGGCCTCGTTTTCTTCGGCCGTCTGGAGTCCATCGTAGGGCGACTCTGGAAAGGTCTGCTGTCTGCTGGCGGAGCACATGTCCAATCCATCGCCAACGCCTTCGTTGAACCTGCGTGGTGATGGACTCGGTTTCACTTCTTCGGTGGAGTTCTTCGTTGGTGATGGTGTTTGGCCAAATGATGTTAAGTATGCGCCTGAGGCATCTGTTTTGGAAGACGTCAAGCTTGTTACTGATGGTTTTGGTCATCTTCCAAGATTCTGATCCGTAAAGGAGGGTGCTGATCACATTTGACTTGAAGATTCTCAGCTTGATCTTCTGGCTGATGTTTTTTGCCTTCCATGTGCTCCTGAGTGAGGCAAAGGCCTGACTGGCTTTTGCCAGTCGGGCTCGAATCTCCACCTCCGCATCCCCAGTGTTTGACATTTTGGACCCAAGATAGGTGAAACTGTCAACTTCCTCAATCTCTTCTCCATTTAGTTTGATGCTGTCTTGGACTCTGGCGTTCACTCTCATACTGTTAGTCTTTTTTGTGCTGACCTTCAAGCCAAGGTTTCCAGCTGTTTCTGAGAAGGCCTTTGTTTTTTCCTGCATGTCTTGGTGGCGGTGTGACAGCAGGGCAATGTCATCAGCAAAGTCCAAGTCTTCCAGTGCTGTTGTTGCTGTCATAGTCATGGTCCATCTGAGCCCTCTCCTCTCGCTGTCGGTGGAAGTCTTCATGATCCAGTCCATGGCCAGGATGAAGAGGAACGGCGACAGAATGCAGCCCTGCTTCACCCCGGTACTGACGTTGAAGGGGTCTGTGAGCTCCGTGTCACAGACAACCTGGGATTTGAAATCGCTGTACAGCATTGCAATGACCTGAACAAGTTTTGCAGGGACTCCGTAATGCCTCAGGATCTTCCATAAGGACTCGCGGTGGATGCTGTCAAAAGCCTTCTCCAGGTCGATGAAATTGATGTACAGCGGTGTGTTCCATTCGTTGCTCTGCTCCAGAATCTGTCGCAGAATGAAGATGTGTTCGGAGCAGGATCGCCCAGGGCGAAATCCTGCTTGCTGTGGTCGGAGGTCTTTCTCAAGAGTTGCCGTCAGTCTTGACAAAACAATCTTGCTGAAGACCTTGCTGGTGAGGGAAAGAAGTGTTATGCCCTCCAATTATTGCAGTCTCCAAGATCTCCTTTCTTGGGTAACTTGAAGATGAGCCCTGTCTTCCACGCAACAGGGACCTGCCCTGATTCCCAAATTTGCCTGAAGATTTCAGTCAGCTTGGGAGCTGTCACATTCACGTCTGCTTTCAACATCTCTGCTGTTATTCCATCTGCCCCTGGTGCTTTGCCGCTCTTCATTGTCTTGACTGCTGCTGTCACTTCTTCCAGGCTTGGTGGTCTGTGCAGATGTCAAGGTCTATAGCTGCTGGCTGGATGTCTGCAAGCTGAGGGGATCTGGTCTGTTCAGAACCGACTCAAAATGCTCCCTCCAGCGCTGTAGTTTTCCTGCCTCTCCCTCGACGACATTACCGTTCACGTCTTTCACTGGCACATCACTGTTCTTAAACCCGTTGTTTAGCTGTTTGTTTATCTTGTACAGTGTCTTCAGGTCATTTTTACTTGCTGCATTTTCTGCTTCATCTGCCAGTTTCTCTATGTGATATCTTTTGTCGGTTCTTGTCATCCTCTTTACCTCTTTGTTCAGTTTTGCATATCTTTGTCTGTGTTGTTCCTTCAGGCGTTCAGATCTGGTGCTGTTGATTCTTTGTTTGGCTGACTTTCTCTCTTCTATCTTCCTCCATGTCTCTTCTCTGATCCACTGTTCTTTCTTTTTCCGTTGGAAGCCCAGTATTTTCTCTCCTGATTCCTGTAAGACTCGATTGAAGTCGTCTAAGGTCATCTCTTGTTGGTCTCCTAGTGCCTGGAACCTGTTCTTTACTTCCATAGCAAAGGCCCTTTCGGTGGCTGGATTTTTTAGTTTGCCGGAGTCCACTCTCTGCTGACGTGCCTGTTTTCCTCGTGATCGACGCAGCTTCAGAGAAACATTAATTTTAGATAAACGTGAATGGCTATCACAAGAGTGTGGTCACTGGCAATGTCTGCTCCTCTGTAGGCTCTAACATCTTGAAGTGAGCTCCTCCATTTTCGGTTGATGATGACATGGTCTATCTGGTTCTTTGTGATCCCATCTGGTGATGTCCATGTTGCCTTGTGGATGTCTTTGTGTGGGAAGAGTGTGCCTCCAATCAGTAGGTTGTTTTCTTCACAAAAGTCTGCCAGTCTCTCTCCGTTGTCATTGATGGTTCCGATTCCATGTTTGCCCATGACATGCTCCCTGCAGGTGTTGTCACTTCCCACCTTGGCATTGAGATCGCCGATGATGAGCAACATGTCGTGGGCTGGAACGCTTTCTGAGGCTGCCTGGAGCTGATCGTAAAAAGCATCCTTGTCTTCTGCCTCAGAGTCATTTGTTGGTGCATAGCAGGCTAGCACTGTCAGCTTGGTGTACTTGGAATGGAATCTTGCTCTCAAAAGCCTGGGTCCATAAGGCTTCCATTCCAGCAGTGCCTTTTCCGTTTTCTTGTTGAGGAGTAGAGCTACTCCTTCAGAGTGCTGAGCGTCTGATCTTCCTGAGAACAAGATGGTATGTCCTGACGCTAGTCTCCTCTTTCCCGTGCGGGTCCATCTGACCTCACTGACTCCCAGGATGTCCAAGTTGTAGTTGTCAAACTCCTTGACTAATTGGAGCATCCTGCCAGTCTGGTACAAGGTCTGGACGTTCCAGCACCCCACCCTCAACTTCTGCCTCGGCTTCAGTAAATCCGCTGTCGGGGCGCCAGCTCCCTTTCGGGTTTGGCTGTCGTCCGTCATTAGTCCAGTCACCTGGTGTGCTTCATTACCTTCGCCATCTGTGACGAGTTCTCTGGTTTTAGTTTCTGTAACAGGATTTTTTTTACATGGTGGGGTTGTTAGCCCTACCACAACCTATTTTACCTCTAGGTGAGGTGTCCACCTTAGTCGCCTCTTACGACATGCCTGGCTGGATGGCAGGGACCCTATTCTTGCAATGCTTGCTAGGCAAGCATACCCCGGGGTCCCACAGGGGAACGGGAAGTATTCTGGGGAATATATTAACGATGTGAGAACAAAGAGAATTTATGAACAGACTTGTAATCAGACTCTCACAGGGGTCTGACTCCATGAAATTTTTGGGATAATTTTGTTTTAGTTTGCAAGTCGGTGATATCTGGAAAAATCTCTCAATAGCCAGGCTTGCTAACAGGTGTCATATAAAGATATTGTCCCTAGGCAAAATCTGAACCCATTATGTTTTAGTTTTGACTTCAGTGTTGACAAGGAATGGTTTAACCACTACACTACCGGGCGCCCACCCTAACACAAAGTATTTGGGTGTAGACGTGTGAATACCTTTGACAAGTAATATTCTGGTGTATCTCCTTTATAAATTAAGTTAATAAAATTCTATTCACAAAATAGACTAAAAAAGCGTACACTAAATACAAGTAATTTTAGATAAACGTGAAATTTTAAACACACACAAAACTGTCACCAGAGGCACAAAGACTAGTTCTTTGCATCTTTTACCTTTATATCTTTCACCTCTTTTCTTCACAGCGGAAGTTAGTCTTTCACTATGAAATGACATTCGGGCTCACAACTGTTATGTGTCAGGCAGACAGACAGACAAACGGCCAGACAGACACCAGGATCAGAGACTTCTCCTCCATCAGCTGCAGCCAAGCCATCAAACTGCTAGGCTTGTGACATGACACAACAGCGAGTTCTGTCAGACAGTCACGGACGTTTCACAACACATCGCCGGGTGGGACCCTCGGCGTCACGAGAACCATTTGTCTGCACCCGTGAGAAGGGCTTTGCTGCTTATTCGGAAATTTTTACGAGAACATTTTTTTCAAATAAATGTTCCTGCTATGATTTATTAAATGTCATGAGGATAACCAAGGAAAATAACCTCGTTCCGTCGCGAAAAGTACATTTCTGTACATTGGTATACCTCCTCACTCTGTCTTCTTAATTTAAAGACTTACAAAGAAACCTAAAGTTTAACTTTTTATAACGAGCTGAGGGACTGTTAAACTGTGAACTATTTACATTTATATAAACCCTTATGTATTAGACAACCAGTCACGTGATCAAGGTGACCTACATAGCAGAAACGAAAAGGAGGCCGATGGGGGAAAGATAAGGTCCGCTTACACTCTGTCTTCATGATGTATACTTCTCCTACCACAGACTTTAGTGACGTTACCAAAGCATGGGTACTTTCGGTTCAATTGCAGGTCCGCCATGTTTTGTTGTTTCCGCAAACGCAATGGTTTCGTCGGGAAAGGCCTGCGTAAAGAATGAAAAATGAAAAAAAGAGCAGCTTCATAACAAGAAAAAAAAAAGAGGAGGTTTAGAAAAAGAAAGAATGTTAGCATCTTAAGTTGTCGCCAGACAAGACAGGGGAGGTGATAAAGCAGGTGATTATATTTCTTGCCATTGCCTTGCTACATCAATTGTGATGTTAATGACCCACAAAAGTAAGCCCATTAAAGTGCCAAGACTCTTCAGGCTGAGCAAGAAGTGTATTTTTGTCTAGTTTTTTTTATATAAACACACACATACTCCCTTTGCTCGGTATGAAAAGATTCCCAGGTCATTCCCAAGGCAGCAATCCCTGTTCCTTCCACGTGCAGGTCTGGCCGGACACGAACCGTCCAGCCATAGTCCCGTCACCACGATGACGTAGCACAGCGCTCCATCCAACAAGACACAGTCTTCCCTCGTGATTACCTGTAGTTGCTGAAATTCAGACATGGTATAAAATTCTATAAATTTGTTCAAGTAATTTTGTTTGTCCAGTTAATGTCATTATTTAATAGTCTGTCATGCCAGCAACCGGGCGGTGTTTATAGTCAATTGCTTCATTATCGCTGATAGTTTTCATCGTGCAGGTTCTCTCTATATATATAATAGAGAGAGGTAGTGTGTGCACAAAGAAGTGTTTAGAGTATAAATAAAACGTTAAAAATTAGTTTAATACCACTTCGTGTAGCTTCTGACTTTATCAAAAACAATATGATGAACAACAACAACAACAACAGCCAAAGAATAAAAACAGCCAAAGAATAAAAAGAGCAAAAGAAAAAACAAAAAAAGAGCAAAACCGTCGACAAATAAAACAGGAGATGAAAAAGAATTCATCGACATGTGGATAAGCAGGTATGTTTATCACTTGATACATAGGTAGAGGGTAGGTTTGTTAAGAAGAAGCATTATATAAAAGTTTTGTATCACTAGAGCAACAGATGAATCAAACAGTCGTACACTAGTATGTCAAGAGGAAAAGTGATAATTTATGTTTAGACATCATGTTATTATTTTCGAGTGAGAGAGAGAACTATAGATAGAATTAAAGAGAGCGAGAGAGAAGGAAAAGGATGAAGAGAGCATACCAGTTGTCATCTGTCATGTCTTCATGTTTTAAGACGCGGAAAGAAGTCCTTCATGTCCTTTCACATGGCGACAGTTAAATAAAATGGATGCCACACACTAATGTCCCCTAAGTCAGTCATTCTGTCAGAATAACACAACATAGCATAACTCGTGAAAATATGCAAACTTTATTGTAGTGTCCGAGTTCCTTTCTCACCCTCTTTTTCCTGCATGTAAAAAATGAGTTTGCACGCTTTCCAGCACAAAAGCATCTTTGAGAGCAAAGCCATCCATCACACCTAGCACCACATTAACTATGGGTCTTTAGGTCTTATTTTCACTGCGGGCTTCTTTGTTCTTTGGAGTAGTTGGACAGGGTTGTCTCTCCTCCCTGCGTCTTTCACCAGTTTTTCATGTTAATACATAATTATTTTCACACAAGATCCCTCTTTCATAAAACACACACACACACACACAGAAGAAGATACACGCTCGCATGTAGAACACATCTGTTATTTGCATGCATGCACGAGCTCTGATACTTCCCTCCCCCCAGGCAACATTGCCAAAGAAAAAACTTTAGTTGATAATTATGTATGCATTTCTGGTTCACAAGACTTTGTTTATGAAACTTTGCTTTTTAAAACACCCTCGTATAAAAGTGAAGTTAATCAAAGCACGCGTAGACTTACAAAACAACCAGTCCTCGCTACCCTCTTACCAGATATATTGAATGCTTCCTGTTTGACGGTGCATTCAATTTCATTCAATTTCACAGAGATACACATTTTTCAAAAGACTTTTTTGGTTGCTAATCTACTGCACAGCCCTTTAAGGAAAACAAATAACAATTGTAATCAATAACAGATTTTTTAATGTTTTCCTTACAAACATGAATAACTATTGCGCACAGACAGCTTCTTGAAGGGCATCCAGCAGAAAACATTTTTTTTTAAAGGGAGATAAGCTGCCATTTATTCAGTCACATCCTTTATCACTCCGGTTTAGGAGACAGTTTTATAAACGACGTATAAAAGGCATCACCAATCCACAGAAAGGGAACATTATATTTCTGTATAATATTTGTAAACACGTTGGAAGTAATTATGTCATTACTAGTCCGGCAAGCTATCAGAAAACCTCTGAACAAGTTTCCGACCCAACCGCCATGACAGTTTGTTCGAAGAATGTCCAGCTAGCCCGCTCGATTTTGCAGAGATGCGAGAACGTTGCCCAGCCTGGCCATCAGAGCTGCTCGGGTCGCAGAATTCATGTTTAAGGCAGCCGCTGGGTTTAGTCTAGCTGGCAAAGAACCTGGTACCTGCATTGGCAACGACGAACTTCCGGTTCCCCCGGAAGTTCCCGTGTTGCTGCTCGCCTTGTCTGATCCGTAAGGCAAGGCTGGGACGGCAGAAAAATGAGAATGGGATGCTGCTGCTGCTGATGATGACGACGACGACGATGACGATGATGCGGGAGACGGTCTGCTTTGGGATAAAGCTGGTTGTTGCCCTGTCTTTGTTGAGGAAGCTTGCTGAGCTCCGACAGACAGTGCACTGAGCGGGACTGAAGGCTGGGGCTGGATCTGGGGCTGAGGCTGGAGCTGGGGCTGGGGCTGTGCCTGTAGTTGATTTAACCCAGCAGCAGGGATGCTGAAACGCCAGCAAAAATAACCACTGAATGCTACAACATGCATCAAAACAGAATGAAAACCTATTTGAACATGTCATGCGGTAACTTTCAGTAGGACAACTCAACAAAAAGTTTAAACTAAAGTTGATTTCGTGTCCCTAGCTAGAGACCACTTAAGTAATTGAAAAGTTTGTTAGTTGTTGACTGTTTTTAATATTTGTAAATACATGTATATGAATTGTATGCATTACAAATTTATGTATGGTAAGGATATAAGACAGCCACCTCTGCTGACTTTGGGGTTAAGACACAGAATGGACGCCTGTGCAAGCCAAATTATTAAATGAGCAGTGTGGGTAATAGATTTGTCACCTGGCCAATACAGGCTTCATAAATTTCTAATTATTTCGATTATAAGTAATACAAGTGATCTATATATATATATATGACACACCTTAAAAATATTCTTGAAGTCTAAACTTGGCTTTGGCATTAGTCTACATTCCATATGATAACTTAAGCAGCAATGATTCATAAACCCATATACATTCCCCCATTCTACTCTCTCCCCCTGTACCACAAACAAGCATACATTTCCCATTTCATCCTTGAAATACATGCAGTTCGCACTTTGGACGAACCCGTGAAATGGGTTTTGGGGGGAGTTGGGTGTTTAATTAAATGTCCTGACTTACAAGCGCTGCCTGGGTTGGCATAAACAAATGGTTGGCTGGGTAGGATGGGTCACTGACGGTGTTTCTAGCTGTGTGAATGAAACCCACATCTTAAAGAGAGGCTTACCTCACAATACCCGTAGTGTTGTAGTCTGTGTGTTCAGTCTTGTCTCTCTCGGGTATAAACAAGAATGATATGGCTTTTTCTGGGATGGAGAGACTTTACCTCCATTCTACATTTAGAGCCCCAGGGACTTTTTTGCAGCCCTAATTATGGACTGGAGCGCAAGAAGAGAGGGATAGAAAATGCATGAAGAGGCTGCTTTCTGCATTAACACCTGGGCCTTAACTATTGAGGATCGGATGATTGCTTAAGATCTCGCATCCTGCCCTCATAATTTCTCGCTGGACGTGACACTTGTTTCCATGGCAAGACTAGCAGTTACTTGGAGTAAAACGGCCTAGAGCCAGAGATTTTTAAAAAAAATGCACTCCGATTGGCTCTTAACAGGAAAGAGGGAAACAAAAGATTAATTAAGCCACTTACCTGGCTGAGCAGGGGTTCCCACCGGTGGCCATGCACTTCTCCACGCATGCGTCCACGCTGGCGAAGGAGGTGGGCGGCACGCACTGGTACTCGACCTCCATGTACTTGAGCACGTCAGGACACGGGTCAGACAGGAAGGTCGCCGTGTCCACCAGGACCTCACACATGAACCTCCCTTCACACCGGTACCGCATGTACTGGGTGGCGTCCGTCTTGCACATCTTTTGCAGCATGAAGTTGTCGCCACACCTGTGACAGCGTTCAGCAAAGATTGAAAGTTTTGCAGGCAAGAGGTAGTTGGTTGTCAGTGGGGTGCTGGTAGATTTTCCTTGGATTTCTTTTATTTTCTTTTTTGCTTTTTATGGTGGGTGGGTGATCTATATGTATACATTCTATTGGATTTCAAAATACTTGCATTTCATTATCTTTGCAAGTGTTAGCAAGTGTGGTGAGCTCTACTCACTTGAATACACTCCCCGGTTGGCGGCCGAACTTGGCAGAAAGGATGAGACTTGGCCCGTGTAACACTGGATGACCAGCATGTCGCCTTCGCACGCGTAGACCGAGTAGCCGAGGGCGAGAGCTGACCACTGCAGCGTCACTAGCGCCACCAGGCACGCCTTGCTCAGCATCTTCTCCTCAGTCTTGATGATCTGCGATATTGAGGTCGCAAGCTTGCTCGTATGCAGTTGGCCCTGTATATTTAATGAATATGTTTATGAAGGGGGGGGGATGAACTAAACGACCAAATGTACCAACATTAAGTTATGGTAAGTAGAGACAACGTTGTTAATAGAATGGATTTACATTTTTTTCCTTCCGTTCAACTTTCTTAGGACCAATATAACTTTGAATAACCACGACCACGGGAACCAAAAGGAAATTGAGATAAATTACACAGTTTTATAGAATCAAATTAGCACTTAATCTGCAGAGTAATGCCGATGTAAAGAGAGAAGAAGAAGAGTAAGCATCGGCTGTTCTTTGTCTGTAAGTGATGTAAAAGGAAAATGTTTTATCAAGTTACATAACGATAACAAGTAAAAATGAAATTTCTGAAAACTAAAAATTAAAAAGTAATGCCAGACAGAAAAAAATGCTCATATTTTACAACTGTTTTTCCAAAATGAGTGTATGATTTTCGGGTATGTCTCATGTGCTAAGTAATTTTAATGTTCACCAGGTTCTTCCCTGAAAAGTAAGAATATTCTAGTTTGCATTTCTTTTCTCGTTCGTTTGAAATACCTAAAATATCAGTATAATACTTTACACAGATAACCTTAGCTTTTTTTTTTTAACGGCAAGACTTGTTCTTTCAAATTTTAAACAGAGTACAGTATTTGACCACATGGCAAGGGGAAAACTTATTAAGTCAAGGCCACTCACCCCTCACTCAGAAACTTTTCACAACTCTGCTGCTCGCGAATTTTTCGCCAGACACTCAGACATTGCAAGTTTTATACCGTCTCTCAGGGCTGTCAGATTCTTGGGGCTCGAGGGTGCATGAGGAAGGGACGGAAAGCAACAGATTTAAGTCAGGGCGTAAACAATCGCAGTCACGTGACACAATAAATTGTGACGTCGCTGCAAGATGACAGATGCTTCCTGACTGCTCACGCCAACTTTAAATGCTAAATACTCTTCCCGGTTGGTGGCCTAATTTGGCAGAAAAAAGAGGATTTGGTCGATGTGACTCTGGATGACCAGTATGTCGCCTTTGCACCCGCAGACCGAGACGTGAGTTGACCACTGCAGCGACCCTAGCGCCACCACTTCTCGAGCAACAGGTCAAAGGTTATCCCCTCCTCTGTGATGTTTTCTGTTGGCAGCCATCTCCATTCAGGCTGAAGTTTTTTGGGGTTTTTTTTTTCGTTTTTATTTTTTTTTTCGTGTTGTTTTCACAATTATGAAGATATCAAGTTTTTTTTTTTTTTTGTTTTTTTTTTTTGTTGGTATATTGTGTATGTCAGTGTGAAGAAAGTATGCGTTATTATTTTTTAATAGTAAAGAAGAAACAAATTCTAGTACTTACTGGAGAACTGCGCACATTTCTCGAAAAATCAGTTATTCAGAGCTGTTTTATGGCTGATGTTTATCTTCAATTTGCAAGTGGTGACAAGTTTTTCTTGACATGCATGCTTCTTCAAATTTGATTATTTTAGCATCTTATGAAAATATATTCTGGCGGCTTCACGTATTTTATTGGAACTAACAAGACCCAAAAAAATGAGAACGACCAAGGAACACCTGACCCCACCAGCTCGAGACAGACGGGAAAAAATCTCCTAGAGCCAGATACAAAGTAAAGTACATGTTAAAGATGATTAACGAGCTTTTGATGGCCTTTTACAGAAGAGAGAGAAGAGAGGAGGGAGAAAAGAACCTTGTTCCGAACATTATCTGTACGCTGTGCTAAATCTCAAAGTATTTACTAGAGAACCAAAAAACATATTTGTCAGAAAATGGCAACAAATTACACTTGTTCGAGAGCAGCAACAAACTACTCGTTAAACAGAGCAACAGATTATTTTGTTCGAGAGCAGCAGCAGATCTTAACGCCTTTTCCATTTGATTCATTGCATACAAGTTTGTAAGCGACTGTAACAGTAAAAGTATATCTATATAAACTATTTTACGTGGATTTTAGGCTTCCTCCTCTACCCGGAATACTTTAATAACCAACCACACAAACACATTAAGAAAATTACTACTATTTACACAAATCATTTCAAGTAAAAAATTGTACTTTAATTATAAATCTTTGTACAAATGTGTAACACTACGGCAAAATGACCTAATACGCTAGTAACATAGGTAACAAATTATTATACATAAGAATGCACAAACAATACATAAAGGTTCCTCTTGTCAAAAAGTGCACAGCCTGCAGCAAGTCTGCTATTATTTTGATTTTCTTAAAGCAAAAAAACCTGATTAGTGCACTAAAACTGAGAAATTTAAAATGTCTTCCTAATCACCAATACATACAGCAGCAATGTTTAGTTATGAAGATAAAAGCAGAACAAAAGAAAAGAGTTCAGAATTGCATACGATTCACTGCCCTTACAGTCAACTATATGGTGTAGACTGTAGACAAACAAATCTTTCACACTGAGCACAAAAAATATCACTAGTAGCTCCGCCCAAAGGGTCGAATTCAGACAAACAAAGCTTCTTGTCGAGCAAGTCTCTTGTCACTGCCATGCAATTCGGTAATTATTTTTATTTCGTCGACGCCGACGTCCCATGGTCAAAAGAAACTGCCACCGGGATGGGAGGCATCATATCCAGTGACAAGAACGACCCAAAACACATCAAAATAAGAAGACCGCATACCTAGTAACACAGACGATACTGGCGTTTGAAAGACCCGAAACAATGGTGTGGATTGTTTCTCTGTAAGCTGTCGGAAGACCTGTCCTCTGTAAAAGCATAGTTGTTTTTTTTTTTATTTTATTGTCGAGAGCTACGAGTAGGACAATAAACAGGCCTTGGCATCCCGCTGGCAGAATTCGTTGTTGCGACACAGTGTTTGCAAAGCTGTTGACAGAGCCGAGACCCTTCTTTACTCCATACATATTTTAAGCCTTTTCGGGATCCTTTTTGTCCCATTTCAAACAATTTTCTCCAGCATTTAATATAAACTTTAAGGCAACAGCTGGTGTATCATTATCGTTATTGCGAGTGGTCGCGGCGGCAGTAGTGGTTGTCGTTGCCCTTATTATTTTTCAGTGGGTGCTGTATTGGTTGCGGTGGTGGCGGAATGTGATGTGATTGTGATGGTGCAGACCAAGTTAAAAACAAATATGACTATGACGACGACAGAAAAGACAAAGATGATGAAAGATGATATCCAAGAAACTGTTATATTCTATTTCAATTGCATCACAGTAATCACCTCTCCCAAAGTAAACTCAAGTCAATATCGTAAAAAGGGCACTTAAAGAGACAGTGACCGATTCTTTAAAAATAGGTTCAAAAATATGTCTGTTAACTATGTAATTTTCCAAGCCACTGAAGTGATAGGTGGTCTTAAGTCAGAGATGTCAATCTTTTAGGTTCACAGACAGCCTCATACTCAAAGTCAACAGGGGCTTTTTATGAAGCCATTCGTTCGTCTGTAGCTCCACCTGGATTGTTGCAATTGTCTAATTACAGAATTACATACCTAACTTCCATGACCCGGGTTTATTCTCACCGCAACTAAAATAAGATCACGTACGCAGGATAGGCCTGAGCCGAATCGAATACAACGTACATGCTGGGGTTGGTTGTATTATCACAAGCGCTGTTGTACGGCCTCTGTTTGGGGTCGCCGGAGTCGATGGGCGGTTTTGTCATTGTGCTATTCCCTGCCACTGTCCGACCGCACAGCACCCGAGCCACAAAAAGAGTCTTTGCTGACTGCAATGGGTCAAGGTCTAACACGGAGGTGGAATAACAGAGTGTGGAAGCTTGTTCAAGACCTGAAGCCATGCAGGAACACTTAATGCTAGGGTGCGTGTGTACTTGATAGCGTAGAGATACTCTCCACTGGCCTTTTCTTCATTCCTGTCACTGAACTTCAGTGAGTAGCTAGCATGCTTTGCGAAGTAGCATCCTGAAACAAAAATTATTCAACTCAAAATTCCTGAGACTGAAGCAATCTGCAGTTAATCATTAATACTTCAGTAAGTTGTGAAATTTTAACAAACTGAAAAAAAGTTATGACATTTACAATATTCTTGCAACGATTGGAAGCAGATAGCCAGCAGCAGAAGCAGATACGCAGGCTAGTTGGACATTCGAGTGGTGCAGCATATCCCTATGATTCAGCTGCTGACACCAGACCCCACTTTGGCTTCGGGAAGGAAAGACAAAGAAGTGATGGGGGCTGCTTTCAAATAAAAAAATAAGCCTGTCTTGAAAAAAGAACCTCACACCCAAATGGTTCATGGGATTTCAAATATCTGTGGTCTTTGGTGTAGAAAGATGCATTCTGGAACTGAATTAGGCGAAGGTTTTAAAAGTCTGCAATCCAGCAACAATTTAACAAAAGCTGATTAAAAAATAGCAATTAATTCATGCCTATGTCTACATGTACTCATGCACACACTTGTGAAACATGTAAACATTTACAAAGAACAAATACGACTTGGTGTCTGTCATCACCGTGTACTAACCTTTGCCATACACTGTGCCATTGCGCCCACAAAGGCGCCAGTCAAACCCCTCGCTACATATGTCATGAGCAAAGGTGGCCTCAGTTCCATGAAAGAGTAACTTTTCGTTGAGCTGGCCCTTTCCAAAATCATCGACCATGTGCTGGCGAGCTCTGAATAAAACAAAACATTGGAATGAATGACAAATAATATCTGTCCGACACGAAGCAAGTTTCTTGTTAGCTGTTTGTTGAAAAGTTGCCCGCACATTTTAATACACAGGACTCATATGCATAGATATAAGCCATTCACCCATGGGTAATGTTGCCCTAACTTGGTAGGACCAATGGATAAAGTTAACCCAACAGGCAAACTTATTTTCAGATTTATATCGATGGTGAAATTAACTAACGGATGTGCAAAGCTAAAAAAACCCATAAAAAGTGATTTCCACCCCTTTTATATATCATGAGGTTTCTACTTTCCTCTTTTGCTGATGCTGTTGTTATTAATGCTAATGACAACAGCAGTAGTCATGGGAGGAGAGTGGGCGTGGGGTAGGGATGAACCTGTTGTTTTATGCCAAGTCAGTAACTATAACAATAAGGATATATCATAACACATCAACCAGCCTTGTCAATAGACGCCACAGTAGAGGCAGAATGAAGTAACAAAGAATGCAGTATTGTATGAAAAGGGAGCATAAGCAACAGGAATCCACTAAGAACTCGCCAACATCTTGGATACTTGATAAGAATCATTAAAAAAATAATAATGAAAAAAGAAAGAGTACATCAAATGGTTCAGTAATGACTTGCTCACAGGGCATATCTTTCCCAGAGATGCACATTTTGTATGCGTGAAATTTGTGGATTGTTGTAACCAAAGTTAGGATAAGTGACCTCTACCCTCCTAAGGATCCTCTTGAATTCTCTGCTCTCCCTAAGTACATTAACCAGCAAGTACTTCTGCAACAGGAATAATTTATGCACACATATATTCACACTGATCGTAGATTGCGGACACTGACATAATGCATGTACTACAGCGTAAATACCCATATAAAAATACTTATACATGTTGTCTATAATAGGAATATGTAATTTTCCTGAAAAAAAAAAAAGCCAGCAAATGACTGGTTTCTACAAGCATGTACTTCACACACCAGCTAAATTGCAACCAAACTTTATCATCAGATTTTTGTAAAATCTGTTTTTAAAATAGTACATGTAGAGCCAAAACACTCAACAATCATCATAATGGATTACCATTCTGTGTAACACATACACTGGGTTCTGTGCATGCTTGCTAGCTTATCTACATATCTCTAGGACATTAACAAGTGAACAACATTGACAGATATCTCTTGTAAACAGAACTCTCCACACAGATTGCCAAGATAATCCATGTCTAATTCTATGATCCACAGGTACCTTGTACTTGATGCCCTAGGTATTTTACAATTTTCAAAAGTTAGCTATGCTTATACATGCACATAAAAGATTTATCCTGTCTGAAGATTCACTAACCTGTTGAAAATTTGGTGGAAATGGCGCCCAGTATCGAGGAGCAGACACTGGAGACCATTCCTGAGTGGTTTTTGACCCACAGGACACATGACTAAACTGATAAAGGTCTTTCTTGCAAATCTGGCAGTATTTCTGGGAAAAATATAAAAGCATCATAACAAGAAAACGAAGATGATATTAATGGCTATGATACAGAAGGAGGAAGAGAATAAAGTGGAGAATAAAAGACAACAAGAATTTGGTGACAATAATACTGATGATGAAAAAAGAATGTCATTATTAGATTTAACATCTTTTGGTGCTAAAGATTGGTAAAATAAAAAATTAGAAAAATATTGCCTCTAAACAAAACATTACATCTCTTCAAAATTAGCAGTGTACACAGACTAGTGACCCTAACCATCCACGAAGTGTTAACTTTAAAAAAAAAGATATTAGTCTTCACATGCCCAGATAGATGTAAACAAAAAGCATGCCCAAAGCTTATCTGTTCAGCTATCTTTATGACCAGCTGATGGAATGTTGTAATGAATTTCCTCAGAACTTTGCATAGAAGGGTCGGCCTTTGTTTTGCAGTGAATTGTAAGGGAGGCAACAGCTACCAATATCTTTTCCTTGACAACTTTTGAACCCATCTGCCTAATTAATTCATCAATCAAAAAATGTTAGGAAGTGTCTACCAAAATTTTCGTTGATAATGGAATAAGGAAACGAAAGAAGCCCCTTGAGCTTCATCTGTTTGATAACTTAATTGTCAATCAGCTTTTACTGAAACTCACTTGTGAGCTGTTGCTGTTGATTAAACGGAATCCTATTTCCTTAGGACTTAATACCATCATGTCCATATCGCTGATTAACTTGAATGTTTCCTTTTCTGATTTTTCTTTCAGTAATTCCATAACAATGTACGGCAAAACTTTCCTTGCTTCTCCTGCTTGAGAGAACACAAACATCAAGAACACAATTTTAAAAAGCCGATATGGATAAGAATACATATGTTGAAAAAATGGCACCATCTTTCCTAAACAAAAATCACAAACTGTTCTTAGTTTTGTTTATATTAAAATGTTGCAAACACTTGCATAACATTTTAAAAGCATGATTTACTTGATGAAAGCAGTATTCCAAATCTTGCCATTGTTTATTTTATACAATGATGTCACACTACCATTCTCCTTCACATAATACACAATGCTACATGCATGTGAACATCTTAACACATTCATAAATCTATTTCTCTCAGGGATCATAGAGACAAAAATCAGGATCTCAGTAACCATAACATTGAGATGTTACTTGTAAAGTAGCAATCATTTCTAAAAGTTACTCGTAACAATTGCATTTGAAGGTAGCAATCATACTGAGTTTATATCCATGGGCATCAACCATTCAATTTACCTATAGGTAAAATTGTTCCTAACTTGATTAGGGAACCAGCCAATAAAGTTAAACCCAAAATACAAATTATCTCCAAATTCATGAGTCACTGTAAAATAACATACTGGCAGAAATTCCCGAAGAGAGGCAAGATTGCTAAAAGATACTTAAAAAGAGGAAAAAAATACAAGAAAGTCCAATTCATTCACTATGATGGCCATCGTAAATACTAGATGGCAAATATTGTTTGCTTTCTTTAGGAAACATAATGACCTACAGAAAAAGCCAAAGGAATGATAGATCTAATTCAACATTAATAAATAACTAATTTTAAACATGTCACACTTACGTAATGGAACAGTCTGTTTACAATTAGGTGCCAGACACTTGATATAAGCCTGGAAATAAGAAGTGAACATAATTAGACCCACATATCCTTATCTCAAAGACTAGAAGAGAAAGGAATAGTTGAATTGTTTAGGGACATTGACCAAGGCAGAAAAGGATGACTCAGTCAGACATTGCTTTGGACAAGTAAGTAGAAGTTAAGTGTTATCATCATTCAGTTGCACCCTGTTTTGGAGTATCCAGGACTTTATGTCAGCTATGCATTCTTGTCTCCCCGTCAGTAATTCAAGTTCAGTAAGGAGAACTGGCTGATAAAGCTGTGTATCATCACTAGTGAGTCAAAACTTAAATAGTCCTGTAACATGCCTCTGTAGGTGATAATAAAGTTTCCTTTGATGACATTTCAACACATGTTTGGCATAGTAAGTGACCATCTCTGCACTGAGCAAAGCTGTCCCGTCCAATCAATGAACTGCATTTGCCACACAGCTGCAGGCGCTGCTGAAACTCTGAAACTGAAGGGAAGTAGCAATGATTTCAAATAGTTCTTGTCACAAGTTACACTGGAACAAAAATCAAGAAAATCAATCATTGACTGAACACCCACTTTAAAACTAATGTTCACTGAATGACAGAAGGTTATCATAAAAAAAACTACCAGAATGAGGCAGAAATATGGGCAGGTGATGCACAAAACTAGCCCTTACTGATGCAACAAGCAGAGGGGAGACCAAAGTGCCTTGTTAGCTGATATAGTCTCTAATGCACCAAATAGTTTATTTTCAACTTTTCTGTGAAAGGTAAAATTCTACTGTTTATAAAATCTGATTATCAGTCTATTATGCGCCAAAGATGCAAGCCAAAGTATCTGCATTAATATTTTGTGCTGGCTCTTCCTTCCAAATGAAGGTGGTTGAGGAAGTGGCTTTTCCAACTGCATTTGTTTTTTATGTCGTCATCAGTTGCATAGCCTCCAGTTACACATTCTAAGCTCCCAATAACTCGCCAAATGACCATAGAGAATACATAACTGCGAGTGTACAGTACTGACCATCAATAACATCCTCTTTTTCTTCTTCTGCACAGCTTTGGATAGAGGCATCTTTGTCCATTTCATTGAGGTCTATATGATCATCAACTGACGTAGCAGCTACTTCAAATTCTGGTGCTGAAACAAAACATTTCTAGTATAGTTAAAAAAAGATAAATAAATCAGAAGCTTGTCAAGACTATCTTGCACTTCATAATAGTTCTTTCCTCCATCCACAAACATATCCTTTCAAAATGCATTATGATAACCACAGCCTTCAAAGGGTTACTCTTTCGCTAGAACAATGTAAAACATTCTCAATATTTCTAGCTTTAAAGCCAACTGTCATACCCACCATTAAATCTATTCTACACCTTAAACCACCTCTCACCTCAATAAACATTGTAATACATATATATATATACCTGCAATGCTTTTGATTCTAGTGGAACTGGTTTCAGATGTTGCAGTATTACAGACTTGCTCCGTATTCTCTTCAACGTTCTGTGCATAGTCTTCACCTTGAATGACACCTAATTTTTCTTTATGTTTATAGTCTTGGTTTGGTACATTTCTGTCTGCTTTATTATCGTCCAAAGAAACATCCCTTGACTGTAATCAGAACAATAAAGCTTTACAAGAAGCGCCTCAAAGCCTGAAAAAGAAAGCTTTATTTTAAAACTTTCTCCAAAAAATGTTTATAATTAAAGTCTCCATCTCCAGTCTTTTCAGAAATTGATATTTTATAAAAACAGATAAAGGGGGGCAAAAACCAAGAAGAAAATGTAGATAACATAAGGATGCATCAAACACTTTACCATTATATACTTTGAACTTGTTAAGAATTTTTAGCTGTCTAACCAGACCAAATGAAATGTATTCTCTGTTACAGGCAAGTTTCTTAACTAGTGAGCAAGAGGACAAAAATATAATGTGAAATATGCTCTTTCATGATGTTCGCCATCTTACAACTTTAATGGATACAACTTAAATGGTCCGTTAACATGCCTCTGTTGTTGAATAAGTTTCACTTGATGACTTTTTAACACATGCTTTGCATAGGAGGTGTTTGTTTCTGTGCTGAGTCAGGCTGTCCAGTCCAGCAAATAAACTGCATTTGTCACATACCACCTGCTGAGGTTCTGAAACCAAAAGGAAAAAAGAACAATGATTTTAATTAATTCTTGCAATACAATAAACAATTTCCCGTAAAATTAAAAAGATAAACTGACAAACTCTCTTGCTACAACCTATAGGTTAAAATTACCATGGTGAATAAAAAAGTTTCAAGATTCTTCTTTCTGTCACTCAAGGGGTATTGAGATATTAAAAATATATCCATTATATAACATTAATGACTAACACCAGTTCAGTTCTATACATCAAAGTCTGCATTTAACCCCCTTTCAAAAGCAAAAACAAAAAAAAGTAACACATACTTGCACTTTCTTTTTCTGCAATAGAACTGGCACTAGAAATGTCTTCAGTATCACAAACTTCATCAGTGTCCCTGTCATCTTCTTGCACAAGGTCTTGATTATGAATGCCAAACAAAATTTTTATGTATACATCATCCTCCGTCTCTTCCAGGTCTAAATCATCATCGGTTGACTGCGATCAGAACATAAATGTATACAGGTCACATTTTAAGTCTCCAAAGAGATCTTTTAAAATGGTTCCTGCAGAGTCATAACTTGTTTAAATGCTTATTATTATAAGAATCCGACCCTTTTAGAATGAATAAGGAGGCAGAAATAAAATGAATGCAACATCAACATAATACTTACAGTGTTTTAAAAAAATTATACTAATAATGTATTTATAGTGCGATGCATGGAAAATTATTATGCAAAATATACACACCTACAGAACAAAGGGAAATAAACCAAGAATGATGTGTAGCAGTGTGTGAATGGAAACAACAAAGAAATTCAGAGGTAGACAATTGAAATCAGGCATGGTATTAAAAAAGTGTGCAATACAATAATCAAAAAGTATGAGATACAGAACAGAATACTAATGAAACAGAATCATTTTAAAAACTTCAGGTAACCATACTTGAACCATAAATGTATTGTTGTAAACTGAGGGTTTAACTTGAGTTATTTTATTTAGAATATAAGCTACAAAAGTGTTCAACACACAACACATATAACATAGTACAGGAATACAGGTAATCACACATAACAACAAACCATTTAAGATAATTTGTAATAATATAATAAGATATAATAAAGACCTCAGAGACAGAACCAGTCATTTAGTAAGTTGTACTAACTTCCTCAGACTGGATGGCCAAAGATTCCTCTCCCAATTGACAAGCATCATATAATGTTTTCCCTTGGAAGTTGCCTTCCTGGCAAAAACAATTGAGACATATGCTCAAACATGGAAGCAATTTTAAGACTTCAATAGTTAACAGGGTTACGAAACTTTGATTTCCTGAAATATCTTCCTATCATACCAATGCAAACAATATGATGCAAAACCTACAGAACCTTAAATAATCAATGGCAGATTTCAACCAAGAACAATACTTTATTTGACAAAGATAAAGACTCTACAACATATTTTGACAAAATGTAACAAATAAAACTTATTAATATTTTCATCTGTATACTCACGCCAAGTTAACTTCTTAAAATTTCTTAGATTGATGCATTTTACAGACATCTTGATTATACTAAAAGTAACAATACTTTTTGTCAATGCTATGGATGCAGTTTTGACAAAATTAAATACATATAATGATCATGATAAACTACATCATATCTATTTTCTCAGAGTATAGAACTTTCAGAAATTATAAATAGACAATAGCTCTCAAGATGGGGAAAAAAAACGTTTCAACAAGACTTTCTGTCCACAACCTACCTAATCAGGATATTTCAGCATTCCTTTCATACAATTTATTGAACTTAAGTCTGGCACCTTAAAAGAGGAAACATGCAAAAACTATTTAACTCTGGAAACAGAAAAGACACAACAGTCAAAAAAATGCTTCTTACAATGTAATCCGAATCCTTTATTCTGCTATCTGAATCTTCTTCTTGGTGAACTTTACTTTCTTTCTCATGGATCTTATCGACGGGCATCTCACTTAATGATGCCAAAGTGTCCATATCAAATGAACTAACTGAACAATACTGAACCTCAGATCTGCATGATTCCTCAGACTGTGAGTCATTTGGCAGATAATCCACAGCATTGTGAAAGACTTTCCTTCTTTTGGTTTCCTGACCCAGACTACTATTCTCAGTATTTTCTTCAGTCCAGGAGTCACAGTCCATGGTGGCAACAGGCAGTAACTTTCGCTTTTGTGTACTTTCTGTGTCCTTATTCTGGACGGATATCCCATTGGTCCGATCATCATCTGTAGTCAGAAGGCACTTAAAACCTGCAAACAATTAATTTCAATTTTATATGACATTTGTTGTTATTATTTTTGTTTTGTTCATATGTTTTCCGAGGGCAGAAAGTTAAAGGGTATATAAAATAGTAGAAGTTATCAATCTGACAAAACACATATATGAAAAAGAACAAAAACAGAAAACTAAATAACAGCGCACTTCAGAACAGAGTCTATGCATATATTTACTTAATATTATGTCCTATAAAAAATTCTAAAACCAGGATACATGTCGTGAGTTGTGATAGGTCTTGTACTGTTTCATCTACAAAAAGTGTCTTATGTGCATCATTTGTTCTACGTCACTTGAAGCAAAAAAATACATCATTTACAAAAGAAAAGCAGTTGCTCTAACATGTCCAAGTGAGTGGGAAAACACAACATATAAAAACAAAAACCAGTTATTTCCAAATACTTTGGTTATGGCTACTGGGATTGAATTTTGCCTGCAAGATTAGCTGGTGATTCCCATAGTCATAGGTAATTGCAATGTTCTACATTATTTGGCTATATAACGAACTTTACTAAGAAACCTGATATAAATCCATAATTTCCAACAGAATTTTTAGTGGATTGTGTCCAAGTTTGCTAAAAGTGATTTCTTCTTATAATCTCTGACCAAAAATTATGAAAAATATACAAAATTAAAGCATGAACTTTTCGCTTTTCACCCGCTATATTTTGCAAAACCTGATCCATATAATCACCGCGCAACAATGAATTCTTCAAAGGTACCATTTTCACTTTGTCAAAAATAGCTGCCGGTGGAAAGTAATCAAATGGTTGTGATTTTGTCTTTGACATACATATCAACAAGAACAAAATGCAAAATATGACACTTAATTTGGAAACCCAATCATTAATTTTATGGGGGATTTTTGCATAGAAACTGAGCTATATAATGTAACAGATAATTCTTTTAAAATGATCTAATAGTGCACTCTTCAATTAAGATCCAAAAATAAAATAATATTTATGTTAGTGAAAATTAAGATTGTTGTCAAACTAATGAACAAACCTGAATCTGAAGCAAGGATTTCATTTACACAGTGATAAAAGAAAACTTCCTCTGTGACTGCATCCTGGTTATGCTTAACACCAGACATAATCTGCTGGACTCTCTCTGCATCAACGTTTGGAAAGATGTTGCGCAGTTTTGTGTATAAGTTCATTTCTTGTTCCTCGGTTATCATATCTGGAGTTCAAGCAGAATTTTCAAATACAATTGGCCCCAATTTCAACAGTAAGATTACCGTATTTTAAAATGTCTTTTCTCAATTTATTAAAACCTTGACTGGAGCAAAAGGTGGTGTCTTCCGTGTCTCGTATGTAAACATGAGTCATAGCATTTTATATCCTCCTGTGGCCAAGGTCGTGTTAAAATTTATTTATCTAAAAGTGAAAGTTGAATACTTCGTGGAACAGGAAACGTATGCCTTGCTCATGCGCAAAATGGTGTCTTCGTTGGTTTGCCTGCGCCATAGCAACAATCCATTGTTTTTTATTTGACGTCATCAATTTTGCGGTCTCCATCCGGAGGCCATGTTGCGCATCACGCTCGCCAATCCATTGCTTCAATAAGACGGGAAAAAAAATGACATTCAATCAGGCAAAAAAAAAACCCAACTATTTTTTAATAGTATTCGGTGTGTGTTATCAGTCTTCAGCTGTACGTACGTGCTAAATCACATACGATACTATTTGAAGGGCTTTTGTATATATTTGCATATCACACATATAATACAAATAAAAGTCTGAGAGCCACAATTAACAGCTCTACAAAATGAATGCCTTTAAATTCATCCATTCATGTGTGGGTGTGTGTGGATGGGGGGAGAAATATAATTGATAACCAACTTAGATGGAGGTGGGAAGGGGAACTCGAAGATCAAATTATATAGTGTTCGGCCGGGTTACTTAATTTATAGCCTTAAGTCTAGAGAGCTATATATATATATAGTTAATTCTACTGGATTTGAATGAGCATTAAAATATGCATGAAAGCTGCATGGTTAATTGCTGTATCTGATGGATCTGCTGCTATCGTAGGTCACAGTTTTGTTCCATTTTAGTCCTAATTAATTCTGTGGCCTGCAAACTTATAAACCTCCATGACCTCAGTAACTTATTACACCATCTAAAATAAAACTAATTATAAGTATATATAGAGTATGGCGCCTGACGTCCGTCAATATATATATTATATCTTTCAATGATGATCAAGTACGCCATGCGATCTCGGCGCAGTGTCTTCTTAACCAGACACACTGACAAGTGTATCTCTGTTTTCTTGTTTTTAGTGTGTTTATAAGATTTAGGGGACAGTTTGAAAACTGTGTGGGAATGTGAGAATGTGTAAATGTCAACATTTTGACCTCTGCCCTCGACATGTGGTGAACTCTGCAATCCGATTGGGTGGCCTCAATAAAGTCAAGGCCACAACCTAAGTAAGCAATGGACACGCCATTGTTCGCGTTAAACGCTATAGAAGTCGACAAGTTTATCGATAAATGGGAAGAACACCCGTGTCTCTGGCAAGTAACACATCCGAATTACAGATCGAGAGTGTCCAGAAGAATAGCTTTGCAAAATATCTCTGACGCATTTGGTCGCGGATGGACCATAGGTGAGTATGCCAACTTCAAGTGGCAGCTATAGTGGCTCACGTTTGTAAAACGCAGGTCGCAGGTTCTCGAGCGAAGAATTCTAACAGTCTCCGAGTGCACAGTCTCTTTAGAGAATCCTTTTTGTTAACTAAGTTAAAATATTGTGAAGAAATATTTTGTCATTAATTTGTGAAATGGTGTGGGTTGTGTAGAGTAAGAAAGAGAACTTCAAATCGGAGCAGACGACAAGTGAACTCTTGCGTTTAGAAGTTCTGTCGCTGCTGAGTTGTATTTACGCGGAAATATTCGAAATATAAACAAATTAGAACTTTTAATGTCAGATAGGTGTTGCTAATATTTTTATAAGACATTATATTGTGCATCTCGTATTGACAAACTTAGGTAGTGCATGTATATAGGTACTCGGCCCGCGCTTTCAGCAAACAAGGGCAGCGCACTGGGTGTTACTGTAAACCTGTTGCGAGTAACTCGCATTGTAAACATTACTCAAGACTGCTCTTAAAATTTAATAAAGTATATAATGTATCCAACAGAATGTTACAGTATGCCATTTCCATCGTTGACTTTGCCAGGTATTTATAAATGCTATAGAATATGGTGTTGAAAAAGTGTCTTCCGAGTATTTTTCTGACATACAGTTTCCCCATCGCCAAAACAGGCGCATGTACCCAAAGATGTAATCAGAAATTGTTATATGACTGAAACTAAAAGACTGAAGAAAGGAGCAAGTGAAAGCATGAAACATACCATAGATTGCTGACATTCCCAAAGACGTATAGATTACACTAACATGAATATCTTCACAATCTGCTTATGAAACAAAAATTGAAAGTAAGAAGTATGTAGATATATAATGTAGCAAATTATTTGTCAGAAAAATATAAATAATTACTCTTGCTGATGTGCATACATCTTTGTTAAGTATGCTTTTGCAGTACTATTGTTATAAATGCAGATATAGTGCCATATCAACATAATGCATGTATTGAGATGCACCGAGAAATATTTCAAGAAAATGTACAGAAAAATAAATAATATTTTAATCTTTTAGAGATAAATTGTCTAAAAAAGGTTTTAAACCAAAAATATCTATCCATTGTTTTTCAACAGATCAGGTAAGAAGAAAAATTGAAAGCCTAAAGACATATTGGCGAGATCAAAGGAGGAGGGAGAAATATGCAACCACAACTGAAGATCCTACTGGGCGCAGAACAGTCTGGACATATTATTACCGACTAAGTAGCTTCTTAGGTTCGCAGACTGAAGGCATTCCAAATAACTGGTCACAAAGAGCTTCTGTGTGCTCAGAAGAAACTAATTCCAATAATGCAAATGTAAGTTATATAAACTGCAATACAAGTTTTTTAAATCATGATCTAGAAAATACTAAGTAGGTAAAACTGGAATCTGAAGAGTATTGTGATTTTTATCCTAACTCTAGCTGATCTGTATCATAGCTAGACCTGTTAAAAATACCAGGATATACATGAATGCATTAAAGACGCACATTGCTGTTGCACACCTGAAATGAAACTTATGATCGCTCTATTGCAGTTTTTAAACAGAGATGAAGAGAGAGATAGAGAGGGATCAACTACACCAGACATCAAGTTCCCATTGGAAGTCAGTGGTGGTCCCTTAACACCATCTCCTACAACATCTTCTCAGACGGTCACATCTCACCAGGAATTACAGCCATGCCCATCACCCTCACCTGAAAGAACATGTATACTTCCACCACCGTCAGCAAAAAAGAAGAGAATGTTGGAGAATACAAGTGGCAAGTCCAAATCAGATCAGTTCGAAGAATGTGTTGTCGAAGTGTTAAGAAATCTTCAAGGAAGCATCAAAGAACAGAAGGAGTGTAGAGATTCCATCTATAACTATGTAATCACTGTGGGTGACAGGCTCAGGGAAATCAAGAACAAACGAAAGTTGCTAGAGACCAAGGCTAACATTGACAAAATAATTTATGAAGCACTTATTTCAGAGGCATCTGACTCTGATGACTAAATGACAGTTGACATTTTCTAGACCTGGTCAAGACAGACAATCCTTCTTCACTGGCACTGTTATATTGAGTCCTTTTTGAATTATTATTTCTTTTGATTTATTAATAACTAAAGTTTATCTGTGATATCTCTAACTCAGTTTCTACTGATGATACATTTTTTATTTTAAAGTTTTTTTAAAAAAATGGTTAAGGTACCACCTACATATACAAATGCAGCACCGTATCATATTTATAGGTATATGTACCTATCAAAACAACAGTGATAATTGTTACATTGCAGCTAGCTTGAAATGAAAAAAATTTAGTAACAAAATTAGTGACTTACAAGAGATAGAAAACCAGTGTGTAGTGTACTCTTAGTTTTGGGGAACTACAAACAAACAAAATTGAAATTTTTATTCTCTAAAACTAATGGCTTTTAGATTGCTTCTTTTCTCACCTTTTAAAGCTTTTATTAAAAGTTATATTCAAAGGTGGAGAAAAAGAATTTGAGACATCAAAGGGTTCCAAATAGTGCTTTACATAATGGCTACCTGTTAGAAAAAAAAAAACAAGACCGTTTTGTTTAAAAATTCATATATGACTTTGCTATGACATTCCTATTGATTTACACTTCATTTGGTGATGAATTCAGTAAAAATTCATCATGAAATATAAAACATTTCCATTTTAATTACTGTTTTTGTGTTACTCTCTCAATGTAGGTAACTGTTTTCAAGAATTTTCATACACTGACTTGCAGTATCCTAACGGGCACAAAAATACACAAACACACAATCTGATGATAGTACAGCATTTCTTAACATGATAATAAATAAACAAGCATCTTGGGTTTGGTATTGTGAGGGGGGGGCTGTTCGCCTGTGAGATTGAAAAACAAGTTACAAGAATCAAAAAATATATCCACAAGAATACTCTTATATTTTTTAATAGTCTACACTCTCACTTCTTTTAATGAAAGAAAAAAGTGCTCTTAACATATTGCACAAAGTCAATTACATGTTAAGTCTGTTAATGAACTATCCTTCATAGTTGTAATTTGTGGCAACCTTTTTTGTGTCAATTTTCAATTTCCATTCAAGATGTTACAAACCATTCCTTAAATATCAAAGTCAATTTTTAAATGATAGCAGTCTTTCCAAACTTCTATTATAAATGATACTTTAGCTTACACTTGCACCTTCTGTCTCACACAATCATGAACACATAACACAAGCAGAAACAAAAAGGGATAGGGAAAAATACATTTAAAAAATCTTTTAAGTTATAAATCCAATAATCTGTGCATTGGGCAAAGCTGTTTGTTGCCATCAGTGAACTGCATATATCGCATATCAGGACACACTCCTGAAGCTCCCGAAATGCTGGCTACTCCAATGGTCAGTCTTCGTTAATTGCATCCATCTGGCCTGACAACTACCCTAACCTCACTTCGCCAGATCAGATCCATCCCTTCTTACCGAACGGGGAAAGGGAAAGTTCGACCTTTAAAGCCCACCTTTTCCATAACATACTTAACAGGTCGACAACTTTACGTGTGTGCATTTCGTGCGTGGCGAGTATAGCTTCTAGTTAAACAAGGTGCAATTATTATTGGAGCACACTAATAACAGTAAAGAAGTATATAGTGGAGTTTATTCAATAGATCAGTAAAGTACGCAATTTGCTTGTATGTGAGAGAAAGAGGGAGAGAGAGAAAGTGGATCCGAGTCAATATAAATATGTATATCACTTGAGTAATTTCCATAAAAAATATTTTCCGTTTTGTTTACTTACGAGTCATTATACTGAATAGTAGCTTAATTGTCTACTTCTGTGGTCGAATTGACCGGTCGCTACATTCAAAAAGAAAACGATTTGATTTATTCATAAACATTTTTTTATTACTAATTGAGCAGTCAGACTGACCATAAGTCTTTGTACTCTCCATATTGGCAGTTCAAAAGTGATGCCAATCCAAGCTGCATCAATCAGCTGGTGTCCACCTTTCCCTATGTACACGTTTGAAAGTCACGCACAGTTGTCTAGGGTCAAACTTCGTAAAGACCATCCTCATCTGTCAGAGGGCGTCTATTTTTTCATCATTTGTTACTATAGAAAGGTTTCAGTTCCCATCGAGACTTTGCAGACACCATTTTTGTTTGTTGACGACAAGTTAAGCAGCTTACTAATCGGTGAAAAAATCACCGTTCTGATGCTCCCCGTCCATCTTTCTAACGACTTTAGGTATTAGAGATTTGGCATATTTACAAAAAACCCAGAGCATTTGATCAGCCTGGTCAACACATATTTTGGCAGGAAGGGTTAACAAAATTATGTCCCCTGACCCTCTAAGATACATGATGCTATTTTTGTTTTTAAAATCTTCTATACAAATGCAATAGTTATATGTGCGTGAATATTTTGTGTGCGGTTGTGTGTGTGCTTGTGTTCCCGTCGACCATCTAGAGAAGGCGCTGCACAAAAAAAGAGATGAGGGTTGCCATGGCCGCCATCTTGACTGCTGCTGAAGTGTATCCTGCTGCTCTGCTTGCACTGTCAAGTCTAGCATGCTCCTCGCCGCCTGCATTTTGAGAAATTGGAGCATGTTACAGCATGTTCTGACCAGAAAAACAATAATTTAGAAAATAAAAATAACTGTACATTACTTCCTTTCCTGACATGAGGTATGTTTCATCGTCTTCCGACTTATACTCCAACCAGTTGAAATTACTTGAACAAAATTTATTCATAATTACTATTTGCTATTTTATTTTAATAACTCACAGCACACCAGAGATGCCATAAAGAAGCTTCAGAGTGCACCTTAGGAAACTGGGAGCTTTTTGAGAGCTTTAAAGTGACTGATTTGTATGAGCATTACAGCAAGAAAGTAATTACTGACTCAGCCTTACAAAATATAATTTCAGAACTTTACTTGATAACAGTAGAATGTTTTGAGAATTTAATAGATTTTTTTAGGATTTTTTTAACATTACAGCTTTTTTTAATTTTTTAGAACTGTCGTTAGTAAGTTTTATTTATTTACTTTTTTTAAAGAGTATTACAATGCATGTTTTCATAGTTTTACATTGTGCGGGTTCTAAGTTCCATGTGTGGGTTTAGCTTTCCAAGTTTTCACACTTTCTTACCATGTGCATTGTTGTTTGCTCCGCTGGATCCTGACAGCGCTGGAGAAACTGGGAAACGCCAAAAAATTGCTAAGTATTATGTGCATGTTGAATATGAAGGGACCTTTATTAATATTTTTAAAAAGCTGTCACAAATCTATTCTTGCCATAAAATGTCTAATTCCAGACATTGAAAATTTAAAATACACAAAAGAGTCTTCTAGCATTTATGAATATTCCAGTATTTATAAATTTTGGACTTTGTTGTTAAAATAAGATGTCTTTTATTATCATCATATCATCATCATCATCATCATTATTATTATTATTAAGTAAGGATTCTGTGACATTTTAAATTTCATTAAGTTGCAATCTTCTGAAGTCTTAAAGGTTGCTGTCAAGTATAAGGGTTCTTTCAGATTTCAGAAAGTGTCATTGTTTTTATGTGCATCACAAATCTTGCCTTTATTTTCACAGACGTCCAGCTTGGACTTCTGCAGCGTTGTCAGATGGCTTTTTATCTGTTGGTCGTTGGACAGCATACAGTTCCCCATCAGCTCCCCACTCACTGCCTTCACGACACACCCCAGCGCCATGTCCATGTAACTGTCACAACGATATAACACGTGAACATAGGTTGGACATGACTTTCTCACATGCACATACTGCCACCAGCGCACACCTAGATACGCATGTGTTGTGGTCTAGGTTATGGAAAGTAGATATTTCGAACCTTACATTGCCCAAACCTCCTAATGCCATCTTTAAAACCCTAACCTCGTTTGGTTGTATTACATGGAGTCAGTGGGTTTCTCAAATCACATTTTTTGTCTGCAGCTTCTGTGTTCACTCTCTCTCTAGAACTAACTTGAAGAACAGTCCCATAAGTTGAGATGTATGTAGTAGTTCTTTCTGTCCGGGTCTGGCGAATGCGTTCTCTGATCAATTTCTATGTACATGCCCTTGAACAAGCTTTGTGACTTGTTGCTGCTTGATATTATTTGGTACATGTACTATGTTCCCCCATCGCAATCCCACCACAGAACTAGCTACCACGGTACTTACTCGCACCAGGTTGTACCATTGAAGACGACACTGAAGTCAATGAGTGAGCGGGAGGCGATGATGTTCTCCGTGCAGGTGTGGAATTCAGGGCACATCGACAAGCGGGTGTTGCCCAACACTACAACAATAGACCTGTCGTCAATTCTTTACATCTCATCACTGACGTCATTGATAACATTGTTTTGTGTCCACAATAAAGACAATAGTCAATAGATGATGAAGGTCAGGGTTCGAAGAAAAAGGTTTAGATGATAGTTTGGGTTACAGAAATGAATAAAGTAAAACAAAAATGCTGTTCAAGACGAAAATTTTAATACAATTGTGCGAAATTGGTGTAAAATAATTTTAAAACACTGGGGTATATCATCACCAGAGATGATAAAAGCATATCTACTGCATAGACAGCTATGACCTATCCTTTATATGCACATATAAATATACACATACATGCTTTCACAGACACGACACGTGCGTAAACTTGCGCTTTTTTTCTCCCTCTCTCGCACACACACACTGGGACAGAGGGACTCGCACACAAACTGCATGGCACAGAGCAGCTCACACAGTCACTCACGGTTCTGACAAAAGCTGCCTGTCAGCTTGCCCAGCGCCGGGAAGTCCACGCCCGTTTCGTGATGTGGGATGTTGCACAGCTGCAGGCTCGACTCCACGCACGGGAAAAATGTGGAGAACCTCCTGCACACAAGTCACGTGCGTCACTAATCGCTCCTGCTGCTGCACAACCGCTGGGTTAGCTGCTGGATGTCGGGTGTGGGGACACAACCTCAACGCGCTATGCCTGCTACTCCACAGACACGTCTGAGCACCTTCTCCCTGGCTACCGCTTTATCTCGAACATCCATCACCAAGCTAGCACTAGATTGTCTGACGTATCCTTAACCTATATACCCCTATCCTGTCTGGAGTATGTTTCGCCAAGATATAACTGTTCTGACTGGAACTGGTGGTGTACATACATAGGCTTTTGATGGCGTCCCTCATTGCCCCTTGCAGATGAATCGGGCCCACAATACAGGGAACTATTAAGCTGCAATTTTCTGTCCTTGTTTTAGGAGTCTGTTTATTGCCCTGCAGAAGCTAACCTCCCATTCCCTGCCCCGCCTCTTGCAACCCCACCTGACCACCGCTCTACATCCCCAAATGAAAAAAAAAGGGAATACTCACGAGCACAGAGGTGAGGGTGACGTCATGAGGAACGATCCGCCAACGAACGTGTTCAGGCACACTCTCAGGGGCAAACATGCCATAAGCTGCTGGAGCTCTGGAATCAAGGTAATCTCATGGTTATGACAAGAACTTCACGAAAAATGTCCTAGACTGGCTAATTTTGTGTAAAGAACATCGAAGTTTCTATCCGAAAGCTCGTGGACATTATGTCTTTTTATCTGCGTGCCCTCCTGCCTCTATTTTCCCGTTATTTTTATCTCTGCCTTTCCGTGTTTATCCAGCCTACGTGTGTCTTCTTGTCTGTTCTGTCTTTCTGTCTGTCTGGCCGTCACTCGTTCATTTATTTTTTCCAGAAGACATTGTCGCAGCTCACTCTTGTCACACTGTGCCGAGTACATCTGCCTCAGAAGCTTCGCTGTCCTGACCACCTCCACCTTCTGCTGACTGCAGGCGGGTTCCACCCTGTCCACGCACTGTCCGTAGTCCTCCACAGACCTGCACGGGGACGATGGAAGCACAAACGGTGAATATTATTACGTCATTGCAGAAACAGTTATTTCTTAATTATCCGTTCTTAGCGAGTATAACCAATCAAGCTATTCTTACGAAACGGTATTCCCAATCGCTGCATTCCCCCTGCATAAATTCTGTTCCTTCAGCTTACATGCTTACATAAGCTAATAGAAGGTTCATTGTGAAAGGTAGCTGCGATGAGTTGGCATTGTGACGTCACAATAACCGTTTAATAGTCTTAACCACTAGTAAACGTTTTTCTTTCAAACAAAAGTTTGTCCAGTCAATTTAATGTACACGGGGAAGGGAATCTTGTGAGCTCTGATAGAATGTTTTCTGAACATACTATTATTTTTAATGGTTTAGAGAGAACAAAATGATTGGCGGATAATGGTACACAAAAGCAGCTTACTTGCAAACTAAACTAGCTCCTCCGGGTGTCTGCAAGGCGGAGAGGAAAGTGTTATTGAAAGTTCTGTAGCAGCTCTGAAACTCTACCATGCATTTCTGGGATGTCTCCCCACGGTCTGGTACAGTGGAAAAAAAAAACCATCATCATCAATATCATCGTCGTCATCACTTGACATCATCCGTTACCACTATCTTCCTACATCCACCAGCTTCTTTCCATCATCATCTATTTATCATATATCATCCGTTATCAGCAACAGCATCCCCATTTTCCCATTTACAACTGAAATATGCAACTGTGAATTAGTTTATTATAGTTCTCCATAAAACGATTAGAAAATAGCCAATCCTTTATATGAGCTAAAATCATTAGGAATTCTATTGGAGACATTTGTTTACGAAAGACATCTGTCAATATCCTTGACAAAAACCTAATTGAAAACAACTAACAGTAAAACAATTAGATCAATATAAATTATTTAATTTTTATACTTAGGAAACATCAGTGCTCGCTTTGTTCACCGAACTGTTGCTATACCGAGAGAAATGCGAATTCACAAACATGAAGACTTTAACAAAGTTGTCTCCCTTAGAGAGGGCGAGGGTGATCAGGAGATTGCCTTTTAAAATGTAAGTTATTCGTAACCATGCCATTAATTTTAAGAGGGGGAATCACGATTGATTGATCAGATTCATTCTAAAAGGTTTCATCGCCTTGAAGCCGCAGGGGCAGTGAACCATCTCCTGCTGTCTTTACCTCCCTGAAAGAAATTGGATAACCACTTCTAGAACAGTGCCAGGTGGGAAGAGGGAGCAATCCAGCTACAGGTCGCAGCAGCAGCGAACCAACGAAAATCTGATCCACGGTCCAGCACACGGACCTCGAGACTAAGGATTCATACCGATTCATGTTACACACTCTATATCCTCATCTTAGCGGACATGGTAAAACGCCTCTTTCTGCCAAAATTTAAATGGTTTGCTTTCTATAGACTCTAAAGCAACCGATTCTTACTAAAATTTTGCAATGCAGAAAGTATTTGAACTGCTTATAACTGACATTGTTGTGGGTGGGTTGGGTGAAGTGGTAATGATGCCTGAGGACTACTCACCCGCTCCGCAGACCACAGTATACTGACGCTGCATTGTGGCGAGGCCTGTTAGAGCCTGGTTGGTGAAGTGCTGGCAAGCTGTTATATTGTGGACGCCATTCAAACACTTGGAGTAGTCCTCGATTGAGCTGTGCGCGCACGCGTATACACACACACACGCACTACAATTAGTATTTTTTTACTGTAGCTTGTTGATAACATTATGAACTGGCAGTTTAACACATGCGCAAGAGTGTTCTATCTTAAATTTTTTGTAAAGAGTACATAGCAAACACTCTATCTCTCTCTCCAATCCTCTCGATCTCAATGTCAAATCAAAATGGCGGCCTCTTACCCACAGATGCCAGTCAGACTGTGCAGGGACGCAGCAGGTACAAAGCTACTGTTAAAGTTGAGGTAGCACTGCATGGTCTGGTTCACACAGTCGGACATCACCTCGCCCCCAACGTTATTAGCTGAACAAAACGTCAGAGAAGAAAATGTTTTTGTTGTTCTTAAAATTTCATCTCAATTTCTGGAAATATTTAAAGCGACAGAACATAGAAACGCTTCATCGAAAAGAAGCAAGATTTGATTTATAGTGGTGATAATGATAGCTCGCGCAATGAACAGTCAACAAACTGATATTAATTAGGATCAATATTCAAATAGTAGTTATCAAAACAACAGAATGTCGGAACTTCATGTGTGAAATGTGTCAATGGCATACGAAAGGCCTAAAGAAGACACAGTGCACAGTGACCACCTCGAAGACAAACACACAGGCAGACAAACAGACATTCAGCGTGAGATACAATAGAAGACTGTCCAAAATAAGACAAGGATGTCCTTGCGACTAACCAGTGGAACACATGGCGCTGTACTTCCTTTGCAAGGACCGAATGGACGTGATGGGACCCGCCATGTACTGTCCACAGTCCGTCATCATTCGCTCGGCGCACAGTGTGTACTGGTCCAGGGACCTAGATAGCGCAAAAAAGCCAACCTGAAATCATTCTTTCTATCTCAAATTATATATTTTAAAATAAAAGAGAACCTAGAAAACGAATTTGCGTTTATGACATCAATCATATTACAGTACAGCAGTAAATACAACGCAGCATAACAGATTAAATAAATCTCTAATGACTGAGAGCTGATGAAGACAGCCGCTAACGGGTTTCTGTCATTTGAATTTTATTATGACTTGTGACTACATAAAATGCTGTATCTACATATCTATGTGTTTGTCTGTTTCGAAATATTTTGTACCCGGGCACCCCTTTAAATTTGTTTACACGGAGTTTCAGCTCATGCATCCTTCCTTACGCGCACAAAGCAGTGACGTTGAGTTTCGTAACGGCCGGGGTGAAGGTGTTGTTGAAATCGTCGTAGCACTCTTTGCCCATCTGTCCGCACTTCAACACCAGCTGCTGCGGCGACAGGCTTTGCCCCGTGGTGTCTGCAACAGTGGTCGTAAGTCATATAACCTCCTTAGTGAAGGAGTTTACCTGAGAAAACTGTCAGTGACATCATACTGTTGTGGTAATTTAAACTGTAGGAAATAAAATCCTTCAAATACGAAACACGTTCATTTCAAAACTTTCGCCATTTTAACTTCACCAATTTGACCTCCTTTCGTGCGTTCACTCTGAAATACACATGATCTGTGTCTGGAGCTAGCATCACCACACACAACACATCTCCCTATTACTGGCCATCTTTATGGATTGTTTACACGAAAAAAGCTTACTAGCGGTTGCATTGCGGCAAGAGCTCTCATAATCTGGTTCGATGAAGGTGAGGATGCTGTTCACAGTTTGCGTACTCGGGTCGTCGCAAGCGCCTGGGGTCCCGAGGCGAGTTTTCAGACAGACTATCTGCTGCCCCATCGCCCTACGACACAAAGACCGAAAACATTATTTCTTCTGGAGAAGGGGTAGGGAGCGAAAGAAAGACATGTTACTGTATACAGAGCTTAACAGAACCCTAAATATTCATCAGTGGCATCCATCATGACAACAAAGAACTTGAGTTCTTTAAGTAGTCAATATTGGAAAACTGGGGGAAAGCAGGGATGGAGTGAATTCATAGTAAAGAGGTACAGAGATGAACAGATTTGTCGTAAATGTGTGCGTGCACGTGCTTACAAACTGTGAAGCCGTTGCGATGAATGAATGATTAGCGGAGCAAAGGACGTTAAATGGAAAACAAGAACTGGAAGGAAAGATAACTCACTCGCAAGATTTTTCCCTGATAATGGCAGTGTCTGTAACCGGAACAAGCTCCAAGATTTTCTGGTTGAAGGCAGACGAGCATTCACGGTAACATGCTGTGGAGGGCGCCACCAACACGTGCAGTGTGGTCGCAACTAAAAAAAGGTATGGGAAGACAATAAGCAGATGAGCAAAAACAAAAATTTTAGGGCGTTTGGATGATTCTGGCCTATTAAGTAGTCAACTGGGAACCGTGTTCATATTCACTGCCCTGTCAAATTAGCACTTTATGTTCCTTGACAAATAAATCGGAATGATATTTACAGCCATAATATTACAATTTCATGTTCATCGACGAATGTTATTTACTGTCCTGTCAAATATTACTACTTCAGGCCTTCAGCAATATTTAGCATGTTCACAATAAACTTGTCGCGACTCAGGGTTGGATTTCATGTCGAGGACTTAATCAAGTTTCAGTTGACTGTGTGGGGTTCATAATGCTTATCGCATGTATGACGGACACATATCCATTGCAAGGCACAGGTTACCGGCTTCACTGGCCTATTGGTAGGTTACAGCTTCAACATGAATGCCAACCTAGTCATGAGAATTTTCCTGAAGTCGTAGTTACGAAGCGAGGGGACATTGTAGCCCAGGGTCAGCGTGGTGCACGACAGGTCAAGCATCTTGTTTCTGAAGTTATAAAGTGGTGTGTAGGCCTCGTTGGTGATGTTTAGCCCATGAAGACTTAGTTATGATGCGATATCACAAAGATACCCTGGGGTAAAGAAACAAAATAGCATCCGCGGGGTTTGGGCATTGCATTGTAACAAGATGCTTGTTCACGAGTTCCCCATTTTGCCCCAGGGTAGCGACTTACTCTCGCCTCGTAACTACGGGTACTGGCTGTGTCAAACGCATACCAAGAAGGGTAAAGGTGATGGTGAACATGTCAGCCCCGGGTATCGAACAGCTGTCCTCAGCTCTCTAAGTTTCTGGACTATTTCCTGCTGGTTCACTGTCTGCAAAACATAAGATTTAAAACTTGCATAAAATGCAAAGGTTTTTGATCATTTTCTCAGATATGGTGGATGTTACAAGGCGGGCGTTTACAGGACGGATAATGTCTGCAAATAAGTATGAGGGGGGCGTTTGAAGTTATGATTTAATATTTATTTGTATAATTTATAAAGATTTTCTAAACTTAAATTGTTGCTCAATATTTTATTTAATAATTTGTCAAAACCACTTTAAACATTTGTGTGCTCATTTCCGTTTCCTGGAATATTTTGTTTAATTATTCTAAAAAGCCTTTGAAGTAAGATGTACTGTGTTTCTTCGTCCAGTGATTTGGACTAGACCACCCATAGGTTCTGTCGCAATTTTGCGATATGTTAAATGGGAATCCCATCGACAAAATCTCCGTTATCTAGGACATAAAAGAACGCAAATCATTGATAATTACCGCTTGTCTTGGTATTAAACAGGCACTCCTGGCCGTTCAGAGATCTTTCGCTAACTTTGTTTTTTCACCGACCTGACCAGACCTGACCCTTGCTCTCTCTCTCTCTGCATTCAACTCGCCGGGATATGGCCTCCGTTGCTGACATGGAGTTAAACAACAACAACCATCCATGGGTCAAAGATTTGACCCCGCGGTTTTAAAAATCTTTTATTCTGTTTTTTCCTCTTAGTACACTTTCTTTTTTATGCCTCTTCTCCTTGTCAGGCCATTGTTATTCTTCCTGTACTTTTTTCTTGTTATTTCAACTTTTTTTTGTCGTTGCTCGCATTCGCTCTCCTTTCTCTCCCCGTCTCTGTGTTCGTCTATATCGATTATCTTTTCACGTCCCTTCTTTGTTTATATTTACTTTAACCCTTTTTTATTTCTTTTAGGCGGCTCCTCACACTTGTAACTGCCTTTCTGTTTTGTTTTCTTTGTTTTGGGCACTGTCATATAAACTAAAACTTCCGCAGTCGAGAATGTTGTACAAAGTCAAACTCTGTGGGTCCTGTGCCTGAAAACCACCATAGAAGTCTACTACACGCCAAGATGGCCGGAATTTACAAGAGTATAACACGGCAACAACCCGATAAATTTTCACCTGTCAGAGGCCGTTACCATGGAGCCGCGCGCTTGTCACCTGTCAACGCCGGGGAATATATCCCCCTGTCCTGCCGTCCCCCTCCTTGCAAACATTTTCAGAGATTATCTCCGAAGGACCATCCCGATGAAGCGCGATGAAATATTTGTTGAGAGATGAGTTTGACTCACGCCTGTTGACTTGGGATAAAGCTCTGGCATTGAATCGTAGTCATCTGTTGTTGCAAGGCTCTGTCATAGGTGGACCGTAAAGTTTAGAAAAAAAATATTTGTTTTTTTTTGTTTTTTTTTTGTTTTGTTTTTTTTTTTTGTTTGTTTGTTTGTTTTTTTTTGTTTTTTTTTTTGTTGTTTTTTTTTGTGGTCATTCTTCTTGTTTTCTGTATCGCTTCAAACTGTTTAAAGAGAAAAAACACTTTTGCTTACACATCAACCCTCCTTCCTCTCCCTCCGCTACTAACCCCGCTTGCCCCCACTTTGTGATGAAATGAAACGTGCACTCAGGTAAGACAAATCTACATCTACATGAACATCTGTCTTATAAAGCAATGTGGACTCGGCAGTGATGAATCGCAGACTCACTCTTCATGGGTTTTTTCCTTCTTACATTTGATTTTGACTGATGACTACTTTTAAAATCACATTATTGTATGGTAATTTTTGTCGTCTGTGTAAAATGTATTTTATAACAATGTAAATTTTAAAATACTTTATTGCCAGTCTTGATTTGCTCTGAGGTGACCGTCACCTTGGCCAGTGACAAGGGAAATGACAGTTAGGAAAGTGAAATAACATACTAAATGTTAACTTAAAAAAAGAAAAGCAACTCCAGGAAGTCCTTATGAATGCACAACGAATATAAATCAATCTTTATCTCAAAGGACATCTGTTCTTTGAGCAATCCATCATGGAACCGCCTGTCTGGCCGTGCATGCTTTCACGCTTGGAGGATCACAGTCTTCTAAACCCTTGTTTTATTTGAAACTGTGCTAGACGTTGAAAATGTGTTCTGTTTGCCTGCTTGCAGATTTACGGATACCCCGGCTTAAGGCAAACATCAAGTTCACACAATAAGCTCTCTCAGTTCTCTCCGAGCAGAGCTTTGGAGGGAAAAATTAACCTTGACAACTTTACAAAGCTGTAAAAGGAAAAGTTAACCTTTACAACTTTACAATGCTGTGGAAGGAAAGGTTAACTTTTGCAGCTTTTGCAACTTTACAAAGCCGTCGAAAGAAAAGTTAACCTTTACAAGTTAAACACCGATACAGTTAAATGAACCATCCGTCTCCTTCTCGATATAGCATGAGTTCTTGTTAGTATGTTTACTAACACATTTTATAATGTTAATATCTAGACCTTATCTTTGCCTTTCGTTGACCATCATTTGTGTCTTTTTTTCATTCTATGTGTTTACAGGCTCTGCAAGTATTTTATGTTTAAGAAAATCTTCCCTGTTAACTTCAAACCTAAATTTAGCTGAGTTTGGCTGCTTGAAAAAAAAAAAAAATCCAAGAATTGAAGGAACAATACAAAGCCACTCAAAATCAGCAATTAAACAAGAATTTCCTTCAAATTCACTGAAACCAGGATATGTCAGACGATGGGAAACAAACGACAGAACATATTCCTCAGACAAAAGGTAATTTTAAATTTAAAAAAAAAACCCCAAAGTGTACAGAAATTAATAGTAAAAATCTAGGATCAAATCCGGGATGTCGATTCAATGCTTTTATGCAATGCGAAAAAAAAAAACTTACTTGGATGTGAGCTGCCTGCTTTTTGCGCCTTTGCGATGATCACTGGTCCATGTCAGACAGAAGTTACCTCATGCGTGAGCCGTTCCACTTTGTCAGCTGCCTGAGCCTCTGCTCCCCAGAAAGGAAACAATGTCTTGCTTTTGTTCCAAGGAAACGCTTTGTGGACAAGTATCAGAGTAGCACCTATGCAAGTCAAGACAGTTGTGGATAAGAGGGATAAAAAGGATAGGAGGGGGAGAAACAACGAAAGAACCTGTCCTTGAGTGACGTTCACCTCCAACTGCTGTCGAGATGGGTGGAGGGCAAAGGTGAAGAAGGTAGGACGTCACAGTGGAGAGCCCGCACCGCCTCTAGAGACAACGAGGTTGACGGTGGAGATTGACTGGAAGAAGTGGGGACTTGGCAAAGACAGGAAAGGGGAGGAATGATGGGAAGAGGGAGGGGGTTTGAGTACGAGTGAGGGGTTAGGGACAACAGGTTGACAGAGTCTTACGTGATTTGAGTTGTCTGAGTGGGCACAAGTGAGAGAGAGAGGGAGGTGTATGCTTTTGGGCTCAGGTAAAACTTTAATGACCCTTCTAAACTCTTTTGTTCAAAATGTTTCTCCTCTTCACATTATATTTTTGTTTGTTTTTGTTTGTTGTTGTTTTTTTTTGTTTTTTTTTTTTGTGTGTCTTCAATGATGTGTCAATCGTGATGTCAAGGAGAGAAATATGAACTCTTCCAGCCATCTTCATCTGTCCCCACACAATGTCTTTGTCAACACACACACACTCACGCGCGCACACACACACACACGAGGCTGTGTGTACGTTTAAGACATATTTGTCTCCCTTTTTTAACCTGCAGCTCTCTGTCCCCAGAGCTTCCACCTTGTTTGCCGCGGTCAAAACAAATAAATAAACACATTTCAACATCTCTGCATTTTATTTTTTGTCTGTAAACATATACTGGTAGACTGCACAGCCCTAAATGAACAATTTACAATGGTGATAGTATCTATATCCTCTGGTAATCTAAAGCACATGAACTCTGTGTAGATGGACAGCGTTGATGGAAAGCTTACAGATATTTCAGATATGTTCACTGAGATGAATTATTTTTCATTATACTGCCGAAGACTTCAACAACCAATGCCCCACACATGCTCACCATGAATCTCGATGTTAAACTGATTTGTTCCAAGATTTGTGGGCGAGCACCTACCCACACACCGTTTCCTTTTTGCCCGTAGCAATGACAAGCGCTGGACTGGCAAGGATTTGTTTCACTTAGAAATATTAATCTCGTGGAAAAAAAGAACCTTTTGTCTACTGACAAGCTACATTGTCAGCTGACATAAACTTCTGTCCCCTGGCATAGAAAAATGGTGACAGAATAATGAAGACTAGATAATGGCATAGATATCTCCATCTGTCCTCGAGATTATACAGCAGGCAGAACAAGGTAGATAAGCATGAAGGGAGGCCGAAGAATTTCCTGTCTCTTCTGCGAATGTGCAGAAAATTTCCAGCATCTGTAATGTTGTGGTGTCTGATATATGTCTCTGCGAAAAAAAAATTAAAATAACTTTCACTCAAATGTTGAGCATCTGTGTTTTTTTTAAAATAACACTTTGCTACTATTTTGTTCCAAACTTCCCCCCCCCCCACACACGCATTTACCCATCAACTACATCCTGAGCACCCTCACCCATTAATCCCTCAAATACATTGCTCTGTCACTATCCTCATCCAAGATATTTCTCTGACAGACAAGAGCTAAGACACTGACCTGCCGTGACCCTGTGCGTCACAAGCGAATGATCTACACTCCGACTTGAAGGAGCCTTGTCGCTGGCCGCATCGCCTCCGCCCTTCGCAGGCTCCCCAAACTCTCGAGGTTGATTTCCATAACAACATCGTCGCCAGCATCGTGATCTTCAGGAGGGAGAGACGACTGGCATAAAACGAAGGTGGTCATGGCACAGTAGGCATGACTCAGCATATTCGAGGCTGACCGCAGCCGATCGCTGGAAAAAAAAAGTTCCAGTAAAGAAACATGCAGAATCCTGGTGCCAAAGGTGTTTTGTTTCACCAAACTCCGCCTTTTTATTAGTCCCCCTTCAATCCTTCTCTCCATCTCCGCCCTCCCCATTGTAAGACAACAAAATTAAACTTAAAATAGTTATTATGACGCATGTCACAGCAGTGGAAAATAGTAGGATCGTTATATTTTCACTTATTTTTTTCGTTTCCTTTTTTTCTTTGCTATTTTCTTATGAATGGCAAATTAAAATTAAAAAAAGTTTTGAAATCCCTCTTAAGGTCGGCGATTTGCACCTGATGCGTGACTCAATGACTTACATTATCCATTCCGTGGCAAACAGGAGACCAATGGCGTGTGTTGGTACGTTGAGAGCCGTTAGGTTAATGAGCACAGCAACCAACCCGGCACTAGGGACTGATGGGATGGCCAGGGACACGACAGTGGTCAGCACCCTTGGTAACACAGAGAGAGAGAGATAAATGCAGAAAACATACATTCAGAGAAAGAGTGAGTGTGTGTGAACAACGGCGTGTGCGTGACCCCATAATCAAACTATATGTGACAAGAAATGATACCCATGTGAGCATGACAGGTTAAAGATTTAGCTTGTTGCAATTTTGCTTTCAAGTGACAAGGTATGGTACAATCAAAGAGGATACCCTTTTTACTACCACTCACTACATCACCAAACCTGAGTAAATAACACATGTACACTTCGGTACATGACTACGAGAACACAACAGTGTGTATGTGAGACCCAGAGTGGCAGCGGCCACACACACACGCACACATAACGTCACACATCGATACATTTATACAACCGTACACACAGACACACAGAAAAACAGACATATTTATACACACAGTTCATTACACAGTCACACACACACAATGCGGCAGCGGTACCACAAAAGGACGAGTCCAGCGGCGCCCAGCTCCACGTCAGAGATGTGCGCGATGAAGATGCAGGAGACGGCGAGAAAGATGCACGAGCCGTCCCTGTTGATGGAGGTGGCGAGGGGAACGACGAAGCGCGTGACGCGCCTGTCAATATGAGTGACGTGCTCCAGACTCTGCAGCGTCTCCGGTATGGCCATGGCCCTGCGGAGTCCCCCACCCCACAATTCATCAGTCATATTGACACACTAATATGAAAAAAAAACCCCAATCTTGTCATTGTTAAGTTGCCTTCATACTGTCGTCAACGTTATCATATTCAGTTAATGGAATATTGCATTGTTCATCCACCAAGAGTACTTGATTTATTAGGGAAGGTTAACGGTAGGCTGGACTCTGCCGTCATCCTGTCATGCCCTAGGCATGGTAAACTACTCAAAGACCGCTGCCAACAAGCTATGTGACTCTCTCCTGACATGAACAGTATGTTGTGGTTTTATGGCACGACAGGACGCTGTGCTTTTCGACAGACCCGAGGACTTACGAGCTGGCAGCGGCAAACGACACCATCCACGGTCGGCCGAGGGTCAACAGGAAGGAGTAAGGGTTCTTCCGGATCAGCAGGAAGAAGAAGGCGGGCACGACGAGCAGCTGGTAGACGAGCAGTGACGTCACCACGGTCAAGCAAAACATTCCCAGAGAGCGCACGGCACTTGCCAGGTCGCCCATGCCCATCACCGCCACGGCGATGAGGCTGGCGACCCCTAGCGGCGTAGCCCTGCGCAAGGACATTAAGGCAAATGTCTGTAATTGTATAAATCTGCGAGAACACGATTGACGTTATTGTCAACGACGACGACGATGATGATAATGATGCGGAAGAAAGCGAAAGGAAGAGGGAATAAATAAAACAAAAGAAGGAAGGAAAGAAAGAATAAATAAATGAGGACGAAAATGGATGGGAAGAAAGAATTCTTTTATTAAAAGAAAGAAAAAATGGACAGAATGAATATGTTTGGATTATATGTAAAGATTTTTATACTAAGTATGTCAGTGCGTGTAAGTAGGTATGTATATACTTGATGCATGTTTGAGCACGTGCTGAATATACTCCTGTCTGTGAGCTCTCACCACACAAACCAGCGGAGAATTCGTAAAATGATTTCATTTGCTGCAAAGAAGAACTGGAAAAACGGTCGTCCCACCGTCCCCACGCTGGCTGTTGCCATTCCAAACACCAGACAGCACAGCACCAAGCCTGCGATGGGGGTAACAAATCTTTTATAAAAAGCCAGCCCCTTTATATGATTTTTTTCTCTCGTTTTTTTAGGCAACAACATCGGGCAGTTTTTAGAGCAGTATTTGTGTGTGTGGACAAGTGTGTGTGGGTTGTGCGGCATGATATTTGAGAATTCACATTATCTTGATGGCATGTCCTGACATCGCAAGGCCATTGGCAACTGGACACATGGCAAGGACATGCGAAGGGCTATGGAGGCCTAAATCTGTCAAAACTCCAGTTTATTATACAGACGTGTGTTATTTGTAGTGTCCGCCTGCACTGACCATAAAGGATGTTTTAGCTAGCCCATCCCTAGCCATGTAATAATCACTCTATTTGACACAATCTGGTGGCACAATCGCAACATACTTTCTCACGCCATTCTCTCCCATCCTAGGGGAAGAACTCATAAAAATCTCCCAAAACTGTTACACCTTGCTTACAAAGGATTCCTTATCTGCAGCATTGATTCTTGACTATTCTGACACCGTGGAAAAATAAATCCGCTTTAATAAGCCATCTCCTTCGTGAAGTATAAACGTTACTGCACAGTGTACAGAATAGAAAGAGCGGATTACACGAAGAGCGCATGGATGGATATTTCTGTCTGTGGCGGTGGAGGGGTCATCCTTCTTCAGCGACGCGTCGGGATCACAGAAGTTAAATATTACCTCTTGTACTTGACAGACCATGTTCTTCGCTATTTCTCCTTACGGCGAAAGACAAATGATTTATTCTTGTTTTGGATTTTTCTACGTATGTCTTCTGTGTCTTCTGAGGACTAATTGATGGGTGAAGACAGGTTAACAACCACAAAGTATGCATCAGGGACTCTTGTTTGACACAAATGCAGTGTTTTCCACAGATGCCGAGCATTTTGTTGTGCAGTGGATGTCAGTGACTCCCTAAATTAATCTGTTTAGGAACACATTTTCAAGTACTCATATGCAGTGATGGAAGGAGAAAAATGAAATATATTTGAAACAGGCGAAAGTGGTGGAACTACGTTCTGGAAAAAAAATTATTGCAAAAAAGGAGTTTCTGAAATCCGAAGATGCTGCACATTCGTCATTCCTATAAACCATATATCCTTTTCTGTCCTAGTAACAAGCTTACATGTGACTGTCATGGAGAGATACATACCGAGGATGTTTGTAGAGGGCGTAGTGCCAACGCCCTTGACCCTAAGCACCTGCAAGGTCTCGTTGAGGGCCTCCCCGGAACTATTAAGTCGAATTCGCTTCTCCACTACATTGTACTTTGTCTGAGCCTGTGAAAATCCTCATAAACAGGAGCATTGACATTTATTTTTAAACCAAGTTCAGCAACTTGTAAACTGTTTGATAACACAGTTTACTCAGGCTATCTAAAGGTCACCAAGAGGGCAATTATTTTAAATGAAATGACTGATATAGCTCGTAGTCCCACCTTTTGGAAGGGCAAATGGTATTTTTTATCATATCATCTGAAAAAAACCAACAACTTTGCACTCTCGTAGAGCTTTAGTTAAATCTTCTTTCCGATCAATCAGTCTTTCTGGTAACAGTGATTAGCTAGAGGTAGAAACTTTTAATTGCATATTAGACACGTGAGATTTTAGTCAATGCAGTACTATTTTTACTAGTGATGCTTCAAAAACCATGGAATTTGACTGTACTAAAAGTCTCACCTGCTGAAAACTGGCCGCCACTATATTGTCTGGGAAAATGTTTCTGCCAAAAAAAAAAAAATCTTCATTGTTATTTTATAAACGCCAACATGTTTTAACTGTCAAGACTATGCTTTATAATCAATTTAACCCCATTTCAATATATAAAGGCCAAAAAAAAATACTGATTTGTTTTCTTTAACTCAAGGGTACCTTATAAGATCAGCAAAAATATCAGCTGTGTCCATAGCGATGAGTGGAACAGATTGCTCAACCTCCCAGGGCCACCCCTTCACCTAGTAAAGATGAGAATAAAGGCTTCATCACACGGTGGGACCGAAGTTAAGTGTGAAGAGTGAAGAGTGGGTGAATATGGCTAATCATGTTTCTACAAAGCTTTAAATTCAGTGAGAAAAAAATGTGATCAGGAAATATTTATACCGAAAACAATTCATTATTATATATGGTTGATCAGTTCTTGAACAATTCTCTCACTCCACTTTGTAGAGCTATAAGATTAGTTAAGGCAACTGTCTGAAAGTCTACATTAAATTAATGTTGCATTGCAAAATCTCCTCATAAAAAAAATAAAACCAGATCAGCGTTTTGCCAACGAAAAAAAAAACGCGTTTCAAAATCAGTTTTTCGCCTATATACTAAGTTTGAATAAACAAAAGCATTTACTATACGTGATATAAAAATCTCATATAAAGTATTTGAACGTGTTCCCTGTTTTAGCCATGAGGTTTTTTTTTTTATAAAATCTTTCAAAAACTGATGAATGGTTGACTCCGCAGCAGTCGTACAAACATGCGCGAGTTGAAGTCTCATGCTTGTCTTCAGTTTAGAGAATAATAAACAAATTTCAATTCATAAGAATTTCATTATCTAAAGAACGCGCACTTACCTGGCTTGATAGCGCACGTCACTGCAATTCCCACTAAGCAAGCTAAACTATTGGTCACCACGATGTAGGTTAAGGCCACGACACTGATCTTTCCGTTACACTTGGGGTCCAGTGATGCGGTGCCTGCAACAAGTCTTACACTTCTTTGGAACAAACTGGACCATTAACGAGGGTTGTCCTATCATATAGTCTGGACCATGTGAGTAGCAGTTAAGACAATGATCTCTAAAGCTTCTCATTGGAGTCGCTCCCAGACGCATCTTGCATCAGACTAAAGATTAGTTGATAAATTTCTGATGAGCTAACCATGCCATTCGGACTTCAATCTTTTCATTGACAACTACTCCTTAACAATAGCCACAGATCAGAGCAATATCACAAAGGCAACATCGAAAGGAAACAAAAGTTAGGTAGAGTTCTCTTTTCTAGATACTGTGGAAGATAACTCAGTTGTAAGGAAGTCGAAGAGGATTGCGAGCAAGCTGGAAGGGAGAGAAGGTTGTTGTCTCTCACCTGTGATGACGCTGCAAATGATGAGCGGAAGAATCATCATTTTCAACATCCTCATGTATACCTCTCCAGGTAAACCTGTCAGAAGAGCGGAACGATCAGAGAAGACAGCTGATAAATATTTGGTGGAAGTGATTACAAACTAAAGACAAAATGTTAAAACCATACATTTTCCGTGGGGAAAGATGCAAAATTTCTGGCTTTACCTAAAGACACGTGACCAGGATACACGAACCTCTCGCGACCTTTTTAAAGTTAAAATAGCTATTACATAAATAATTTGGTCAATATTTTACTTTTCTGATTTTATATAAATTTATTTATAATTTCTAATACTTTGCAATTTTTTCTAGAATGCATCACTTGGTGTTGGGTTTAAGGACCTTTAGTGTAGTTTTTTTTTAATAATTTCTCTCACTGAAAAAAGGGCAGAAAGCATGGCCTACTTGGATATCTTTTGTATGTGGTGTAATACATAAAAGTTATGAAAGTCACCATGCTTGTAACAGTCTTTATCTCTTCTGAGTGTAAAGCATTTTTAGCTGAACTCATTTCTCAAATGTGACTGGCAAAGTTGACGTGGGGGTTATAACCTTTCAATCTTCTACCCACAGGTCAACAACTCTCCAGACCTTAAAACATCGACCTACTATACTTTATCTTATCTAGGATAAAATCTATTCGAGTACAAGTGAAGCGATTTCTTAAATTGAAAAAGATTTAGATAGTAAAAGAGCTGCTTTGAGAATCTGCAAAAATATGACAAATGACCAATGTTATTTATCTCAGTCGGCAACTATACCCGGAAGTGTGCTCAATAACAAAAGTTACAAAATAATGACAGAATAAGAGCTAGGTACAAGATAAGTCAAGCGCTGTGCTTAAGTGTCGAAAATAAAAGTGCTTGTGTCTGATGCCTTCTGTTCTGGTTTACGCAGTCTTCTGCACCTCTCCTGTTTTGTTTATTATTATTATCACCCGTTTGTGACAAATATTTTAGATAAAGTGACAAAAGTAGAGAACAAATTTTCTCTTCGCTTTTTTTCCCCTCTCTCTCTCTCTGCCACACATAAAAAAACGCACTCAGAGAGAGAGAGAACAAAGCATAACTCTAGAGTCGTCGCATCCTGACCGTGCCCTACTCACCGATCCAGACGATGGCGTCTAGAGATGGCTGTAATGTTCTTACACCAGCACCGAGGGCAAACCCAACGACAGCGAAAATGGTGGTGAGCAGCACCAGCAAGTTGGCGCAAAGGAAGTTGCGGCAGCATCGCCTGCTGCACCAGTCCTTCCGGTCCAGCGTCATCGTGGAGGTCTGAGAGGCAGAGCGCTCCTTGTCATGACTGAAAATTACCCGGATCTTGAGACCTGTTGATCGTTTTGTTTAGTGCCCATGGACACAAAATGACAATCCCACTCAGACATGGAGTCACATACGTTCTCGGCCCAGTAACCGTTTTTACCGGCTGCTTACTATACAAGTTCGTAACTATGTTATCATGGCACGGGGGCGGGGGAGGTATGCATACAAACGCGCTTGCACGCTGCGTACTGACGCACACATACAGACTGGCATATGCACTCATGCGTACACAAATGTTCATACACATGTACTTGAACACACACACACAGAGCAGGACAGACTACAAAAGCAGGACTCTTGACTTTAAAAAAAAAGCACTAACGAATTCTCAAGAGCTGATAAACAAACTAAAATAAGACCACACCTTGAAGAAAGTATTCATCAACAAAATCCCAAAGTTTGGACCTGCCACCTCATATGAGGGCAAAGAACTGTCTTATCTAACCAGCTATAACATAGCAGACCAGAACCTCAATGTAATTCACTCCCTCAGTACCTTATCTAAAAGAAGGTTGCTTGAAATGGCTATTTCAGGATCATGGGATTGTAGTTTAAAAATGAGTGCATTTCATTGCCATGGAGTAACCGAAAAATCAAGCTTTATTGCCTTAGCTATAAACCAGTATCCAGGCCCTTATAGAAGTTAACCAATCTATGTCTCGCATTCCATTTTTGTAACAACATTTGTACATTCAAATTCTTGTTCCTTGAATATCTGTAGGTCACATACATGAATTGCAGGCACAAATTCAAAAATTTCAACCTTCAGCATAAATGGGTTAATTTACCCCGTGGCCTTAGTTAAAAAGATGTCATAGGGTAAAGTAGCCATGGGGTCTGAACAGCTTTGTAATTAGAGACAAGATGCTTGCCATTTACTACCCCCAGTTTACTATGGGGCAACAACTTATCCTTGCTCGGTAACTATGGAAATGGTAGGGATAGAGGTAAATGAAGAAAGGAATAGTTCTTTGTTCTGTTGTGATTTGTCGAGAAATGGTTCAAGTATTGTTCACTTCTTCTTGCTGACACTGACTAGCAATCCCATTTATAGTGCTAAGACATGGTTATTTGAAACCGCGCAGTCACCCAGCAACAACTGCTGTGTATTCTCAAAAACAGAAGAATAAATGAGAAACAAGATAGTGTTGCTTATGTCCACTGCATTTATTTCTGCAGTCAAAACAAATTCATGGGTGAAGAAAAGAATCTTCATCTAACAAACATTTATGAACAAATCATCTCCCCTAAAGATAAATCCTGTTTCTTGACAATATCTCTTTACTCAAACATTTGTATCTAGTCGCTGTCATCTACCAATATTGGGGTCTCCATGCTAGTCTTTGATACGCCAGTTTCCTTGCTTTCATCCTGACACACACTCACATTTGTCTTTTCCGTTCTTTTGAACGACAAACTCCTCTTCTGGATTGTTTTTTCCTTTCTCTTTTTTACGGTTGTCCTGCTTACTTTTTTCTTGGGTTCCTCGACATCTGAATCACTAAACACAAGCTCCCGCAAGTCATCTGGATCCTCATTATTCCTTACTTCTTGTTCAGTTTGATCGTCACTGTCATCATCATTAATCAATGGTCTACGTTTCTTGTTGACCAGATGTAATTTTCTTTGACTTGAGCTGGAAGACATGCAGCCAGCATCGCCATCCGAAATATCTGCTTTCAATGAAGGTGAGGCCAAAGGACAATGTTTGTGATTAATAACAACAGGTTTCATGTTGCAACTGCTTTTCTTTGCAGGAACAGTGTCAGAACTGCTAGCTTGTGTCTCTTGTACTGACAACATACTGCTGGAGGAACTGGGTGTTTGTGTCACTAAAGGTGTAGATAGTGTTTTAGTTTCAAATTCCATGGTGACATGGGCAGTCCCCAAAGTCAACGCCTTTGCTTTTGGTCCTAAAGGGAAAGAAGGATATCTGCGTAAGAAAACAGTCAGCCTTGATAAAACTAAGATATCTTAAGCATTTATTAGTCCATTAGGAGTTCACCACCAATACGGCTTCACATTGCATTCCCTCAATATAGTTTACAAAAATATCTAACCTGCAAACAAATTGAACAACAAAAAAGTTCACACACAAGTATACACACACACTAACGCACACTATAACTGTATCTTTACTTGCTACTTGCACAACTCTGAGTTTACATAATCCTAAGCAATATAGCTGGACTGAAAAAAGCCCATAATCCCACAAGATAAAGATTCTACACTTTTATGTAGTAGAAATGAGATATAAATGTTTATGCAGGCTAGCTCTGGGTAATGATGCTAAAGACAGGAATCTTAAGCGCCTTAGAAAAAGGAACATTAGCGTATGAGAGAGAACAGGTGATGTGCATGTCCCATTTTCTGTGTCATCTGTGAGCTTAGATTGCTCTCTTCCATCCACCACAACCATGGCTGACAAGCAAGGAACAACAAAAAAGTAACATCTACCAGACAAAGCATGTAAATTATGGATACTTAATTCAGAGTTAACAGGAAAAGTTCCAACCTGGCACGAGGTAGCAGATTGTGGAGTAGGCAGTAAAGTGAAAGTCCTCTCTCAAGTAGCCTTCCAGCAGCATGTGAGCCAAAATTCGTTCTGCCTTTTCTCGTGTCACACCTGGGGCTTTTATGTCTCGCACCCGCAGACTGACACTTCCCTTTCCATACCAAGCATCTAGTAACTTCACAGCTGTTACTCTTTGGTTAGTGGAGGCAGCATTTTCCAGGATGCGCACAACTTCCTTACAATACCTAGTAACATCACGTCTGCAAACTTCTCCTGCAGGAATTAAATGAACTAGGTATAAATAGCAGGGATAGTACAAAAAAATATATATATACCATAATGCTAAAAACTGTTTAATAGGACGAAAAGAGGCAAAAAAATCAAAATCATGTGATTGTCTGCATCAAGCTAATTAAATGAAAGGTCATTGCTGTTTTGTTCTTTGCTCTAGAATTCTATGACAAGGCCAAGAAAAATAATGAAGGTTGCAGAAAACTAAACATTTTCATTTTCTCTCTTGAGCCGTGGTCATCTATGACTATTTTTGCCTTTGGTTCTGAAGGGAAGGACAAATAAATAAGAAAGAAGTTGCTTACTCTGTGTTTTAGGATCACAATGGTCACACATGGCTACACACTGTTCTGCATCCCACAGCTCTCCAAAATGTCGGGCAATACGTACTCTTCGACAGCTGAGAAATTGAGACAAAGTCACATCAAGAAATCTATGTACTATACAGAATATATTATTTCACACTTGGCTGATTAAAGTGTTACACCTCCAATATAAATGTAAATTATTTACAGGGTCAAAAGCCACAAAATCTTCCCAGTCTTTTGGTTAAATTTTGCTTCCATAGTCATACACACTGAGCATATTTTTTAAATTGTTTTTTTTTTTTATTCCATCAGCAAGTAAGGCTAGATGTGAACATTTGCCATATGCAGAGACAAAACTGTATGCCTGTATGAGATCTGAAGTCCCAAGGTACCCAGTGCTCACTGTATTGGACTTTAACCCTAACCCTAACATATGCTGAACATTTAAAAAAGTTATTTCTTTAAAAGGAACAGCTGTAACAACAGAAATAGAAAAGGATAATTTAGTGCAAAATGAAGCGAGGAAAAAACTATTTACCCAGAGACGTCAATGCAGTAAGCAACAATGCCATAGAGATTGTCCAACCCAGTTCGTTCTGTAAAGACCATGGTACTCTGGCGCCCAACATCAGCAAAACGGTAGTATAAAATGCAGAGGGATGTCTGACCATCTCTACCTGTATAATGAAACACCATGCAATTTCCTCATTACATCTGGTCAAACAGAATTTTTAGATTTGTCAAAAAATTAAGAACACTCTGCATCACCTGCTGGTCAGCTAAATGAAAACTATGTATTTGTAGAGCTATCAATAACTATAATAGTACTGCATGTTTAAAATATTTCTGGCAACAGTATTCAGTTTTGATCCCTTGAAATTAAAATCATTTTTCAGATCAGAAAACTTTGAAGTCTTTGTCTTCTCACCTGCACGTCCACTTTCTTGATACAAGTTTTCCATGGATTTGCTCAAGGAATAGTGGATAACAAAGCGCACATCTGGCTTGTCAATACCCATTCCAAAAGCAACTGTTGCCACAACTACCTGCACATGACTCTTGGATATTTATGCAATATTTTCACGGTGTAGTAAAACAGCTGGAAAATCTTATCTAATATTTTAAATAAATTATCTGCATATTTGACACTCTACAGTCACAAAAGAAGCTTCTGTGTCATATTGTGTATTAAAAATGCTTTACAAAAGCTTAGATTTTGCATTCTTAGAATACATATTAATGAAAATTGTGATGAATTTTGTGTTCACATGAACACACAAGCACCCACAATGTTAATCAGCAATTATGCAAACTATGATGGCTATTATAATAAATAGCTTGATATTTTATGCCTTGGATACAAACTCAGATTAAGAATCACTACACTGAACAAACAGGCAAATGAATACACATGCAGCACTCATGCAGATGTATACAGGTTTACTTGTAATTTGATCTGCAGTCCACAATTTATGTACACGACTACGTTCTTTGGCACTGAGGTTGGCATGGTAACAACCAGCATGAATGCCCCTTTTCTGCAGTTCCGTAGTAACCTCTTCTGTATCCTTCTGTGAAAAGCAATAGACGATGCCTGAAATCCATCACACAAAGAACTGTCAATAGCTGAAATCAATATTCCCTGTCATTCTTTATTAAACAACACATCTCTCTAAATGTATATACATATAAGATAACACATCCCAAAGGCAAATCGGGACTGCACAAAACAATACAACATATCCACATCCGCCAGACTCATACATTCATGGTTCAGGCAGCTGCATTTATTTGCACATAGTAACAGTCAGAAGTTGTACGGCTTGATGGGAGGTGGAAAAATTCTCCCTACAGGACATCACAAAGAATTGCAGACACTTTATAGAGAGAGAGACAGCAAAAGAGACTGAAAGGGAGACAGCTTAAATATTAATATTTATACCCCTTTCCAAGTCATCTCCCCTGCTCCTAATCAGCCTATATGTCATCAGAAAAAAATGCAAACCTTTTTAATGTTCCCATTTGATACTTCTGTCATATGATCTACTGACAGTGGGTCCTATTGACATTTCTGCGAGGGACTATAAGGGGAAAAGTCTGACTAAGTGGTAACAAGCAAAAATGTTTCGCTGATGTTCCACTTATTCTTGAAATATTCCATTTCTTCAGTTTCTTTTACTTATTTCCTTTTGCAGACTATTACTCTGAATACCTCAGAAGAATGGCATATTTGCCAACATATTACTTGTTTACCTGATTTTCCAAGAAACTGCTTTGTAATAAGCTCATAAATGTCATCCATGGTTTCTACTTGGGAAGATGGCTTTGGTCGCACCTGAAAAACAGTTATTAAAATATGTGTGACCATAATGAAACATGACAATAGCTCTTCTGAAAAAGGCTTTTGAAGAAAGCTGCTTTGCAATTTTTCTTTCATTTTTGTAATTATTAAAACATTATTATTTCAGGAATTTTAAAGTTTTTAAAGATGAGTTTTTAAAGTCTGGAATGACCTATTTGATTTGCTATAAATGATGAAAGCTATACTATTATTTTAATGCAGACCTTCAACACTACAGGAGTCCTATTCTCTTCATTCAACAATGAAGGTGATGAATATGTTTTATGATTTACTGAAAATAATGAGGTGTAAAATGTTATGTGAAACACACTTCTGCCAGAAATGATGAAGGGGAGAGTGACAACAATAAGATCTCTTCAGAAGTTAAGGGTTCATCTTACTTGTCTAGTCATAGGAAAATATATTTCTAAGAAATAAATACACGTATTTTTGTATAAGTAATAAGAAATTGAACCTGGTAATAGAGATTAGGCCGATTGAAGGAAGATCGAAGCAATAAACAGGAAGGGATGTTGAGAATGGTTTTGACATCCTCTAGAACCTTAAGTGTAGCAGTAGCTGTTAATCCCAGTAAAGGTACATTTGGGAACTGCCTCTTCATTATTCCCAAGAATTTGTAGTCTAGAAACAAGAAGCAAATATAAATCATGTTTTAGGCAGTAATTCAATATCTACATACAAATTTCAGTTATATGTTAAGGGAGTATAATTCATTTCTTTTTTGCAATATTAACAATATTTTTATATTTATATTTTTATTTCAATGACACACAGAAACATTTAAAAAATTTTTAAATAGACACATTCAAAAGTTTCTTCAACAAATTGACAGTTCAAGTATTTTGGTTTTCAGCATGCAGACACACCCACTGACTCACCTACCCACCAACACAAAAAAACAAATGATACAAAATATTTATTTTTAAATAATATCAAATTTTTAAATAACATTTATTAAATATGCTTGAAAAAAATCAGCATCAACATTTATTTTAAAAGAATATGATTTAAATATTTTTATAACTATGATAGTGATTTGTGGGTTTATTTGAAAATGAGTTGCCCATGCATTACAGCTTTATAGACTTATCTTAGTGTGATTAATGTAAGTTTAACATGATTAAGCTGTTGAGGTTTTGGAACATAGCTATTTTTACACTATCAACGTAGGTAATAATACTTGGGGTGAGCCTTTAAAAAAGAGTAAACTATTGAAATATCAAAATCTTTTGAGTAGTGATAAAAGCCAACAAGCAATAAAAAAAAAAACCCTACCTGGTCTAAAATCATGACCCCACTGTGAACAGCAGTGCACCTCATCAATCACCAAACGAGAGAAGCGACCGCCTTCATACATCTTTTCTAGCAGGTTCATGAAACGCTTTGACTTTGATAGCTTTTCAGGTGTAACATAAATAAGGCGAAGTGTAGCACGAGGGTTAGTCATAGCCTCGTGGGCATATTTCACCTGGGCTTTGTCTGCATCCGCGTTAAGCATAATGGCCTCAACACCAAACTGATCGAGTGCCATGACTTGGTCTTCCATCAGAGATACAAGAGGGGAGACAACAAGTGTTATCCCTACACAGGAAATAAAAATAACAGAAGCCCTGCTAATCATAAAAGGATAAAATTTTCTGAGTATTTACTGAGCACTTTGCTCAAGCATGAAAACATGAACACATGAGCTACTAACTGGGGCTGCACACATTCTCAATTTTTCATACTCTCTTGTACACCCTCTCTCTTTCTGAACACACACATGCATGCATGGACATGCTCATACAATATTTACTATATTTCAAATTCAAGAAAGAAAGTAAGTAAAAGGTCAAAGGAACTACTGAAGTATAATCAAGAAATATTACCCTTGGAAAGGAGTGCTGGCAGCTGAAAACAAAGACTTTTTCCTCCACCAGTTGGCATGATGAGCAAACAGTCCCTTCCAGCTAAAGTTGCATTCATAGTCTGTAGCTGCATTGGCCGCAGTGAATTCATCTTGAACACTGATTGCAACTTCTTCTGGAGTTCTTCAGACCATGGAAAATCTATGGCACAATAACATTTGGACTACTAGAGGTTGATCAATTTCATAATTTTAGTTTAAAGTTATCCAGTAATTTGCACCTGACTGAAATGTTTAGCACAGGTCAAGGGACTAAACTTTAATTCTTGTAAAGATTTTGCAAAGTTTTTCTTTGCTTCATTTACTGAATAATTATTTCTTTGAGATATTTTCATCGTTGTGTGTGTGTATATATATAGTTTTTTTGTGGCTTGTGTGAACTTTCTAGCAATATGCTACTGTAACCTTTGTCATCTCCTGTCTTACCTTTTCTTTCCCATTCTGTGTCTGCCTGCTGCTGTTTCTGTGCAGCATGCTGTTGTAACAGTGCCTCAAGTTCTTTGCGGCGACCAAAAAGACGAGACTGATGCGACAGAAGACTTTCTAATTGCTGTTCAACATCCTTAAGTTCCTGCTTCACTGATCTGAGTTCTTTGGCATAACCTGCTGGCATTTTCGTTAGCCTCAGTCGTGTCAATACAATAATAAATCATTGTAAAATAAAAAGACAAAATAATTTTTTTAGCATCGTTAGTATTTTGCTCAGTCTCGGTTATGAGTACGAGAACATTTCAGTCAAGAATCATATCCTAAACGTCGACCCATGGCCACACAGTAAGAAAATACGTTTTCCACGTTGCTTTCAGCAAGTCTATTAAATTACACTTTGATCTCGATATGAATGTTTAATGCTTCCCCCCCGCCCACAAAAGGAAAATCTATAGTACTAAAGTGCATGTGACAACAGACACACATGACAATTATACTTTTTCAGCAAATACAAATTTTCCAGCTGAACAATTATCACTGACCTTCTAAAGTAGCGTCCATTTTGTGACAGTTAATAAGACAACACAATAGATAACGAATTAGACTTCATGCAGATAACAACAAGAGGACAACACTGGAAGCTGCAGCAGCCATATCGAAGGAAAACTAGACGAATCGCAGGAAAAGCATTTTGGTGTGAGAACGTGTAAAACTAAAAAGATATATAATATATATGACCACCACACTTCAGAGTCCCAAGTGGTCTAGTGGTTAGGATTTCGCGCTCTCACCGCGACGGCCGGGGTTCGATTCCCCGCTTGGGAACATACTTTTATTTTAATTTTTTTTTTTAGTGGCTTCTTATACCAAGTATCCTCACTATTGCATATGCCGTTAGAATTCTTTTCCACTCATTCGGCAAGAGCGTGGGCCTTTCCTGTATATTTGTGCTTGCGGTGAGCGATATTTTCCGCATCGCATGTGTCGCACACTCTTTGTTGATTAGCCGACCACTACAGTACAGCGTTTTGTCACGTCCGGTATTTAGGGTGCGATCACACTTTTTATTAAATATATCGAAAACCGTTTACCTGTTAGTGATTTCTTGTTCGAGGCGTTCATTTTTAACACGAAAGAAGTCTTTTGAGCATGACATGTTCCAGCGTTTGGGTTGGTCTTTAACATCTTTTACTATAATCTTACATAGAAAGTCCGTTAAAAAATATACATGTATATATCACACATCTTTGACAAATACATGTATAGCAAGCCACAAAAACACACGCAAAAGCACTCAAATGCTCATCAATGAGTTTTCTCTAAATGATGATCGAGGACGTGCCTATAGTTATCTGAATGCCGAAAGCCTACTGATCAGCATCGACCAGCATGACTGCCTGAGGTCATCTAAACTTCGAAAGCCCTACTCAGTATGAACCCTACTTGTGCAATCTTCTTTCACTGATTACTCAGTCACTTCTTTCTGTCGCGAGAAAAATAGAACAATCTGAGGATGGCCAGATATACCATGTAAATAAAGACCTTGCTAATGCCTTTCCTGTAAAACACTGATATAGCTTTTTTTTTTTAAATCTGCGACTCAAAATGCGTATTTATTTTGTACAGTGTCTCGTCCACCTACTTCTTAAAAAAAAAATACAAAACTCCCACAAAAAGAAAAACGTTTAAAAGAAAAAAATGACCACCGAGTGACTAGACGGATAGATAGACGAACGAATGAAAAGTTAACAGCATCATAAAAATAACTAACAGAAAGCTCTCGAAAGTTTAGTAACTTTTATTGGAAAATTATGATTCACAACTTTTTTCAGGGGTTTTTTGGTAGGATTCTATGGGTTCAACGTAAAATCTAGAGGTTGTGATAAATTAAAAAAAAATACTGATCGATTATTCTTGTTTATGTATGATCATATTATGAACATTTGTTTGTTCCATGATCCTTACACCAGTCAATACAATGCTAGTCCATTTTTTTTTTTTTTTTTACCCTTTCTTTCACTTTTTTTCACTAAATTGCTTAGTTGTCATCCTCCTCTGCACATTTGCGACACTTTCCATCCTTGCTGCTTGTTCCCTGATTCCTCTTTTCGTTTTCTATGTTTGTCTTTTATTACCTGTCTGCACGGTTGTTCCTTCTGTCCTTCGTATACTCTCCTATACTTGTCTCAAGGACTGAGAGCAGGTTCCTATGCAAGCGTTATCAAGTATACGGTATGGTTTGAAACCGGGTTAATTCTCCTACTATCAATATAGTGAGCAGTGGTTAGTAACTGGTCAGGGCATAGACACAGATCGCGTCTGACATGGTCTTAGGTCAGTGTAAACAGAACCTAAGATTAGAGCATCGTGCAGCCCATAGCCGTGAATCAACGATTCCAAAGCACATGAGTCGTATGCTGGAATGTTTATCGAGCATATGCTTGCGTGTACATGCACGGTCATATAATAATATTCGTGAAATAATTTAACTGTAATAATATTGTGTAACAATAATCGAATATTCTAAGTCTTGAAACAAACACACACGTACACGAGCGCGCGCTCATTATAATTAATTATCGTTGATACCAGTATTACTGACTTCACTATTAAAAAGAGATCAGCGAATATGTTTCTTTTATTTCTACAGTTCCATCGAGTGATCTTCAATTCCTAATCCTTCTCTTCTTCGGTTTTCTCAAACTATCCCTCCCCTTTCCTCCCCTTCCCATCCACCATCTTTCTCCCGCCTCCTTCCCTCCTCTTTTTTATTGGTGAATGATCTCTTGAAGGTATGTACATGCATATGTACCTTCAGATATCCGTTTCAAATATGTTTCGTCCTAACGAGTTAACTATAATTAGTCTTGTGTTTACACTGGCCACTGGCCGTAGTTTGAGAGCGAAAATAGCGAACACTACTGTTGACACGACAAACTTTTGCTGTTAGCAAACGCGGTGGTGCTGGCGAGGGAGGTGATAGGAACAGCGACTGCGAGGTCACATGCTGTGACGTCAGAGATCCTACGATACACAGAGTAGTAAAGAGCTTCGACAGTGCAAGTTATACAGACGACACATGGATTAAACACTGGGAGACAGTAGTTTGGGGGAAATTTGGGGAATAATGGATGCCCTTGCCGAGGATCAAGCACTTCAGGCAGTTTTAGGTAAGTATCCAAACAGTTTTATAACTTCTGACGGATTGTTCTCGAACTGTTAGCGAATGCGTGACACTCCCTCATTCTCATTGCCTGCGCGTACTAATTGCCTTGCACATCTACCTCGTGAAGGATATACGATATTGTGTTTTGTGTATGAACATGTTTATTATGTGTTGGTAGTTTGATCAGAGGCTTACAATACTGTAAATGAAAGGACTTAGTGAAATATATTGCAGTAGTTCGAAGGGGAGCATGAAAAACGAATTGAGCTTGCATCCTATTGAAAGTGATGACAAGAGATGACTGCGTGTTGCAGACGTGAATTGTGCTGCGGGGTTTTCTGTTATCTGAGAGTAAAATTCAACAGTTGATAAGTCCGACTGCTACGTAGTCTTACATGTTGCCATCGCTTCTGTGATGGAACATGAAAACAATCGTCACTTTGCCATTATACTATCAGGAAAACCACAAATTAAAATTTATTTACGATCTGGGTTATCTTAGGGTGTATCTCATCGTTGACAATCGTATTTTGAAGTATCCGCCTTACTTTTAAAATATATAGCACAGTTGAATTCGTACTACATTTGCCATTGTTGTCTTTTTATACCGGAGGTGTATCACCACAAACAGTGATTCGCTAAATGAATACACTAATGTCATAACGAAAGGCAGTAGCGAGAACATCTGTGGGCCCTATCGACTTCTACCCCTTCACTCTCTCAGTGCACATACATGCACATACATGCACATTCATAAATTCGCACGTATGTGTTTGCATACATATGCATATGTGTGAGATGGAGTTTGAAAACAAATTTATCAGTATGTTGTGTAACCACAAGTACCCAGCAGTGAGCAGATGATACATCCAATCTTTCATAATGATTATGATACAGTCTAATCACACACAAAACTGTTCTTATCATATTGCTATGAGCTCATACACATAGATATGTATATCTGTAAATGAGGATATATATATATACACATATAAATAAGTCCATAGATGTGTGTTAAGCATTTACATTCAAATATGGGCAAATGTCATGTGCTGTAACAAATGTCCATATCTGTTTGTAATACAGTCCCATAAGTTCAACGTAAGTACACACATATAGACACGATTAGCTAGGGAGTAGATTTCTTACGTAGCATGCAAAAATACATTTGAGTTTTTTAAAAAATGTAGGCAATGGGTAGTGCAGTTGAAATGTGCATGCAAATTTTTTTGGTTTTTTGCTTTAGTACATGATACAGGTAAGAGAGATCAAGCAAGGTATTCTTGTATATATTCTGTGTGCAGTAGTATCAACAGCAGCTGGATTTAAAAGCTGTAGGTCACAGCTAATGTAGCTTTAAGATCTGATGGGAATACAAATTAGAAATTCACTATACTGCATGCATATTATTTTACACCATTGTCCTTGATATGCATTTGTAAGTTGAAAACTGGAAAGTCTTGTATTATTTGATAGCAGTTAATAGATTTATGGATGTATCTGTACATTTGTAGACAGTTAAGACATCAATGTATTCATTGAGAGTAATTTTTTGAGAATGGTTCTTCACAATAAAAAGCAAATGAATTCATGAACGGAAGTTAACAGTTAAAATTCATTCTACTTCTTCCATTGTTTTCACAACAGAAGAACCCAGAAGACAAATTTTACAAAATTAATCCCCTAATATAGTAGTGCTTGTGGTCATTGTCAGGAAAAGTGTTTTCTAAAGTTCTTTAATTGCACATCACAAGGTACAAGAATGCTGCATATATACTTTTGTAAATGTACAAATGTTTAATTTCTAAAATGTTTACATGTTTCTTCATTTGTTAAAACTCATGTGTGGACATGCATCTGTAGTTTTGAAGGATGTGATGAAAATAGTGTCTGACAATACTATAGCTCACCACCACCACCACCACCACCAAGCAAACGAACACACAAAAAATCGGAAAGAGGAATAATGGCTAAACTAGTATCACTAGTAAACTAGGATCACAGTAGAGCTGTATTCCATCATAGACAGTCACTCTTACTGAAAACGAGAACACCGATCATGTAGGTCTACTACTGTTCCCTCACTAGATACTAAGATCTGCGATACGAAATTCTACATTTCGGAGGAATTTAATTTCTTTCCTCTCATCTACGAGTAGCAGAACGGCGCGAGACTTCACACACATCCCGCTCGGTCCTTTTCGCGCTTGCGTTCCAGCGGCGCGCTGCGTCCCGTTTCTTCTGTTAATAGCCTGCTAGTAAGCTGTGATCATACGCCTTCCTTCTCCCATTTCAAAGGTAACGACAAACTTTTAACGATGACATCTGTAATAAGCCAGAAAATAACCCCTTCCCCTCGATTCCCATCCATACCTAACCCCGCTACAGCGCAGAAAGAGAAGGAGTGTCCGCCTTCAGACTAGCCGAAATTCATTGAGATGTGTCGACAACATACTCTCTAAATGGATGAGCATAAATGAAAATCCGGTTAGGTAAGCCACGCATGTATATAATGGATATTAAAACCGCACGAGTAAGCTGTCCATTGTGTGCGCATGCATGCGGTAGGGCAGTTGTGCTGTGCGAGGGGAGGGGATGTGTGTGTGTACGTTGCATAGCCGCTATAATGTATCTCGATGCTGATATTATCAACAACAGACACGTTATTTCTAAAGGTACTGTTTAACTTATTTCACCAAGGAAAAGGTTACTCGAAAATCAGGAACATGGCTGCATCCAGTGACAATATTGATTCCGTTATCGACCTTTTATCGCCTTTTTTTATCACTTGTTCATTGCTTCACAGCCACCCGTTTGATCTCACACACTCCACAAACAAAGCACCTGATTATGAAAGGTGACCAAGACGAAGGCGCTGGGGTGTTAAGTTTGTTTCGGAAACTAAGGTGCTAAACCTCCATCTTTCTTTCAGCACCGGTCAGTTGGCGGAACGTTAGTCATCTGCAGAATAATCAAGAGTTTAATCATCATCTGTTTGAAGAAGCTAAAAAGTTCACGATGAACAAGCTCAGAGAGGACAGACAATGTATGCCCAGGTTGTGCAGTTTCCCACCGTGGGTGTTATTGAGGATGTGTACTTTTTCATCTTTATGACACTGTCAGGTGCCGTGTCCCATCTATGGACTAACGTTTTCCCACCCCAACCCAAATCAATCTACCCCTCCCTTTTGAATAATTACATTTTAAATTGGTCTGCGCTGTGAAGGAAATCTGAAACTGTTTGGTTCGAATTCCCGGGTGTTCAGTTCTTCTTGTCTCCTCTTTTTCTCTCTTTTCACACATACACATAGGTAGATAGGTAGACACGCGCGCACGCACTCAAACACACACAAAGGCACACACATACGTAGAGGTAAACACTTGCATATACATAGGCGCCAATTCATTTCCTGCTATTTTGATGGTGAGGGTAGTAAGGTTGTTGTAGTTCGATGAGAGCTTTGCGACAACAGTCGTATTAATCAACAATCAAAAGAACTAGAATCTACTTATAACCATGGGTCTTCTAGCAACGCGAAAAAGCCAGGTGACTTAAAGAAGTCTGTTTCCCGCTTCCAAATTAATTTTTGTCTAACCTGCCTCGAGGCACCTTTTGATGAAAGAAAGTAGCATGCCAATCGCTGGGGCCCTTCTCAGGTGTGTCACTTGATGCCCAGGATCGTGATGATCATTTAAAGCAGAGCTGCCTTGCGGCAAGCCGGAAGCGTTGATTAAACGCATTTGAAAACAACTGCTTGCCCTGATTCAAATTACACGGTTGAGCGGAGGAAGAAAGCAATTTATGTAGCGTTTTGTCGCAGTTGCAAATTTCTCCTGTTTATTAACGCTGGACGGCGGTGGTTAAGGCCACGCAGACGTCGATCGAGGGTTTATATATCACGGCGAGAGTTTACACGTGAAAATCGGCGCAGATATCCTCTAAAGCAGGGGTCTCAAACACGCCGGCCGCGGGCCGAATGCCGGCCCGCGAAACATTTTTGTCTCTCCGGCCCGTCCGCGTGTATATGTATGTTGTGCTTGGTGATTAACTCTGAAAATTACCCCCAGTGTGACAGAGACAACGTCAACTATTTTAATAAACTAAACTGTGTGCATGTAATAAACTACACTAAATGTAACTTGGGTAAGCATTTAACTGCAGTGACAGTAGTAAAATTTAATGAAAAAACATTTTCTTTTCGTGGTGCGGCCCTCTAGAACACTTTCCACTGCGGCCCACATGCTAATATGAGTTTGCCCACCCCTGCTCTAAAGCCATTACAGATACCGAATCACAGTTGATCTTTGTGGTCGTCTTGTCATAATTATCTACATGATTGTTATTATGTTTGCTTATCCACTCTGAATTTGATACTTTTGATGTTGGTTTCTTTTCTGGCGTAATATTGAAATGAATTGTTTAACAGAAGACCAGGCAGCTTCTAGTATTTTGATTCGTGCCAGCTCCTATGAAAATATGGCAGAAGCTCTTCCTTTCCTATGAAAAGTTCATTTGTCCAGGATAGTCTTGTGCATATGCACGAGATGGATATGATTGTCGATTTAATACGCTAATGATATCAATCTAAAGACAGTCGGCACAAATGAATCATTTTATCACAACGGGGGGGGAAAAAAAACCCATCAAATATGAATAGGAGAGGAAAAGGTGGGTTGGAAAATTTGAGGTCACCCTTCGTAGTTTTTATTGTGGTCACATTTAAGATAAAACAACCTTTTCAATGAGATTTTTCGTAGATTGTATTCTGAATGACACAAAAATATTTGTGAACTTTGTCTTGTTGGCGTGTAACCAGAGCGGTAGGAATCGTCTTTTCATGACACTTTGTTGTAGAATTTTACAGGTTCCTGTGTCTCCTGTGAGGATCGCCTGTGAAAAACAGCGCATATTTATAAGTTCAGCCATCCACCGTACTTGAACTTCTCAAATTATTAGTGATTTGCAAAATAAAGCTTCGCCTTTAACTAGCGAGTGACAGGCTCTGTCCCTTCCTTTTTCACATCAGATAAAATATCGTCCAGCAGTTGTCAACAAGAATCCCTAGAAACTAACAGTGCAGCTAAAGCGGCATTTCGCTGGTTACTCATTTATGTGGGTCATGCTGTCAAGTGACAGAAGTGCTTGCCTTCATTTCAACATTGCCATATACTATTCCGCAATGCTTCTTGTCGAAGCTCGGGCCTTTATACCGGAAATCCTTGCTGCGAGTTGCAAATAAGGTGAACAGCGGACATCCTTTAGCTTATCAGAGCAGTTCCAGTAGCTTTTCTTCGTTTTGTCCTATGGAGGTTTTTCTGGCTCCTCAAAGATAAAAGCATCAGGGAGGAGGATGTAGATTCCCGCTGACTACTTATAGTCCGGTATCTAGTTTTGCTAAGACGTGAATTTCAAGAGAAAAATGTATTGCCTGTTGTTTCCCGACTCGTAGGTTTTGCAGTGCTCGAAAGATCCAGTTCAAATCTGCGTTTGCGGTCTTTTACGGAAAATTATGGCACGTTTTCCTGTGTTTTAGATAATATTATTAACGATACACATAAAGGATCCTTAGGTTTTTCTTTTTTGACAAACATGTTCCGCGCAGGCGAAATTTGGTGTACCAGCATTCAAACTTGATACTGGTATATTAAACATTCCTTGTCTCTTCAGTGTTTCTAAGTGATAAGGGAAAAAGAAATGCGCTTGGTGTTACATTTTTGGAAACTACTTTTCTCTTGGCAATTAGTTGATTAGCACTACTTGTCATATTGTGTGGTGCTAGTGTCCTGACGCTGTCGACTGATCTGCCAGTGTCGTGCCAGCAACTCCAGAATGCCACTGGTTAAAGAAAAATGGGAGTGCATTTTTTCAAATGACTATTTCATTTATTACTGATTATAATTCTCAGAATTTTAGCTAGTAGTTTGTTTTCTGTCCACGATTTTGGAGCGAGTCTAAGGGTCCATTTCCTGCGACGTCGTGAAAATAGCCACGCTGTTATGGCAGTGGCTCATTAGCATGAGGTCGAAGCTGTTGCATTGGCATTGACCTATAACAACGAGAAAAGCCAGAATTTAGGTCAATCGAAGCACATTTTCTCCCACCCCACCCTCTACCTTTACCCAATGTAAAGTAATATAATATATATAACACACGGTATTTTACGAATAGCTTTTGAAACGCCGCCATGTACATTAACCTGCTGCACTCGGGTTAGTTTTTAATACACCTACGATACTTTCCATATGCATTTAATAATTTTCGAAAATTGCAAGTATTAATTAACAATGTAGTAATCATGTACAACTTTTTCTAACTGGTCATTTAAAAGCGTGTCTCATTTTACGGAAAGAAACAAGAGCTAAACGATAAACGGTAGACTAATGACAATTATGATTGGAGTATTATAGACATAAAACACACATCAGGTAGAGCAAGTAATAAAAAATTTTACAGGTGAGTTTTATGTGTATTGCTGCACGTTCGTAGAGGTCGAGATGGTTTGTACGAGAGAGAGAGAGAGCGTGTGACATTTGAAAATACTTCATGGACTTTGCTTTTTGTTCTAAGAAAACTAATAAACTGTTAGTTCACCATTTGTTATTTTTGCTTCAGATCGTGACATAGGCATTGACAATGAAGCGTTGGATTTTAACATAGGATTTGAGGACTACATCAATGGCGCCGACAGCATGTAAGTAATGAATACAATACATTTGTACGTGCTTTTCTTCTTTCTTAACTATGTGTGTTGGCTAACTAGTATCAATATTCGTACAGCTAGCCGAGATTGGCAAAGGTAATCACACTTAATATCTAATCTGATCTGAATGGCACCGCATGACGCAGATAATCAGTAGTATGCTAGGGATAGTCGGGAAGGTCGGGATGATAAATTATGTGTGGCGATCAGTGCATCATAAGCAAAGGTCGTGATTAGGCCGTATCCGTTAGTGTATGCAAACAATGAAGAATCTAGTAAACATTTACTAGAGAGGTGTTTTTTACTTGAGTGAATGTCTGAGCAATTGTGTCTTGTGATCATACTTATTAGACTGTGTTAAATTTTTCATTTTATCTATAGGTATTTATCTCCCTGTAGATATTCATAGGGGGTTTTATGATGTGGATAAATGTTGGGTATTGAAAAGAAAGCCATGGGGCTCTCGCCCTCATAAAGACATGTCTTAATTGGACAAATATGAACAAGCGTTTGACCCAGTTTGACAAAAGCATTACATGACAAGTTTTACCAAAACCTGGTCAAAATGTTGGTGAAACGACATTTGTCTGAGCTTTCCGGTGGCGCAACGGTTAACGCCTGTCACCAATATAGTAAGGATTGTTTTGTCCTGGCTTCAGATCTCGTCCCGGACACACGGTTCTTTCTCTATATGTGGCATCTGTTTAGAAAATATTTTATGGGAATGTCATATGAATGAATAGTTTCCAAGCAAAGTAGCACGTGTCCTTAGAAATCGGAGAACACTTAGAATCACTTTTTCAGGTTTGACTGTCACTTCTGTCCAGAAGGGCATTTTCGGATAGCAAGTCGCATGTTGGCACAAAGGAAGTGATGGGGATGGGTAGTTCAGCTTTTGTGTTCATTGACGTAGACGCTGAGAGTGGACGACTTCAACAAGTGGCCTATTTTGTTGTTGTCCCAGTTGTGTTCGCCAATCAGAGATGTACAAATTAGAAAATGACGTACTTATCTCCATCTTTCTTCCCCTTTTACCGCGCGTGTGTATTTGTGTAAAGAAGGTAAGTAGAAAGAATGCGCCCCTTCCCCCAAAGTAAAAAAAAACCACCTTTTATTTAGTGACGGACTTATTCCTCATCTTTATTACTGCCCTATATTATGATTTATTTAGTCATAGGCTTTATGTTTCATCGTTTTTACTGCACTATACTATTTAGTCACCGGCTTCATTCCTGATCTTTATTGGTGCACTATATTATGGTTTTAACACCGCTTTTTTTTTTCCCCCACTTAGTCTTGAGTGTCTCCACGCGCTCTTTGTGTTCATGAGTCCTTGTCCGGCATTTTGGCTCAATCGTTTTATGTTCACTTTTGCCGAAGGCTTGTAATCTTTTATTAAACTATCCTACAGGGACGAAACTTCTGAAAACTGCCAATCAGACTCAAACCACTTCGTAACCCCCATGGATATACAGAAAAAATAAATAGACAAAAGTTTAACCAAGTTTTGCAACGTTTTCTGATAACCATGATGCAAACACTTTGCCAAATACTTTTGCCAGACGTTCTTTCATATTGGTCCGTGAAAAAGGCTTTAAGAAAAACAGACAATTTGAGTAAACAAAAGTTCGCCAGTACACAGGTAAACCAGTCGGTTTTGTCGGTTAAACCGCCATGAAATTATGGCCACAAGAGATAAAAGCTCAAATGCGTTGAAAACCGGCCGCATATACAAATCTTTCAAACACAGGCACATTTGCGACAACATTGATGGGGAGGACTGCCTGGCTGATTTCATGTTGTCTTTCTCTATCAATCGTGAATTTCGTGCTGCGTGGAACTCGTTCTTGTATCCTTGCATAACTTCTGTATTTTGTCCGCAATTCTTGTCAAATTTGTGTACTTCATCAGGCCTTCGGAAGTCTTCCCTTGTCATTCCGTGTCCCTTTCTTTCACTATGTTATTATTGAGTAGTTGCACACACGCGAGCCCTCGTGCGTTGATGCATATGAGTGAGTCAAGTCCTAACTATAATCGAGACGATCTAACAAAATGAAGGCTGGAAATTGTCTCTTCTCTCTGATGGCCTCGCTTATGATATAATGCCTTTACCTCAGCAGTGTCAAGTGTGTGTGCGTGTCGGGGATGGGAGGGAGAGAGGAATAGTGAAAGCTAGGTCCGGAATAGAAGGTCTTGGTGGCACAAGAGGCGTGAGGGCAGGCAGGGAAAAAGGGGTTGAACTGGTTAGGCTGGCTTATGTGTGGCTCATCGCTAGCTCGAACCGCATGCCTATTCCGTGCCCGTGTCAGGGACGGCTCGGTGACATATTGGCTCTCAAAAGGAAAGGAAATACCAAGAGGGTTACGAGGCATCCTTGGACCTGGCTTGTTAACCCTCGTTTTCCACGAAGTCCGTACAGGCATACGCACAGGACCACTCGCGCACTCACGCACACATACAATTGTAACAATTCTCTGTGGAATGTTCATTATTAATTCTCTCATTATAATTGATAAAAATTTCTTTGTTCATGAGTGATAGCTGTTCCTTCGAACCTTCTGCTTCTCCTTTTCTCGTTTCCTTGCAACATCAACAAGACTGGCTGCCTTCCCATGTTATACCTTAGTTGCTGGCTCGACATAAAAAAAACACCACCACTCCTCCTTTTAATAAAGCCAAAATACCCCCCATCAAGAAAAAAAGTTGACAAATCAAAGATCACCTCACGAAAAAACTATATATAGAGAGAGAACTTATAAACTCAACATCAGTATTATATTGTTATAGTAAAGAGAATCGTAAATCATAGAGATAAAGTTTTCCGTTGAAAAGGCCTGTTCAAAAAGACGACTTTCGAGGTAAAGCGGTAGAAGTGCGTTCACTGTGATTACAGTTTTCATTTTGTTGCTTAGCGTTTATCAGTCTTGTATGTCGTCTGACAGATCATCATAGGAGCAAGGAAATTGTGGTTGACCAGTGCGTGCTAGTCACCATGCCAATTACTACTTGCAAGCTGGACTGTAGAGTTATGATATACGATTCTTACCAGACCTGTCCCCAGTTGATAATTCTGTCACTCCGAAATCATGTGTAGAATCGACAGCTCATAAGGAGTGAATAAAAGAAACACCATCAATTCTGCAGTTTGTGTGCCATATTACTATTGGAAATAGAATACAAAGACCTGTTTTCATTTTTAAGTCGGGTATGATGCAGATACACAACATTTACACTAAAGTTAATAACAATGTCTACTTTTTTAGCTAAAATTTTCAGTTTGAACATTTTATAATGTTATTTGCTTTAGGTAGAACTGTTAATCGTATTTTTTGTTATTGTGTCATTGTGAAATACACGATGTAAACAGAGGGCGACATGTACATATAAGGCAAAAAAAAACAAAAAAAAAAAAAACATATAAACTGGACCTGCCGTTCGATGTGTAGTGATTTGAGTGTTGCTTTTGTGTTCCTGAGAAAAGCTAATTTCTAGTATGTATTTGCAGATATGGTTTGCGGAAAATACTAATGTAAATAAAAATTCAGATATTCTGCTAATAGTAATCGATGTATGTGACGGTAATGTAGTATGCACGTGCAGCGCACGAAGAACGAAAACAACCTTTGACGGACGATGTTGGTAAGACATAATGAGAAGATGTGTAGCACGATGATTAATCAGCCAGTCCACTTGTACGCGACTGGTTTGTTCTTCATCGTTCAGTCACCGAGTTTCCTTAACGATTGCTTCAGAGTTGGAGAGAAGCGGGAAGGCGGGGAAGGCGAAAGCGGTCGTGCGTGGTGTGCACGCGCCAGCCTGTTTGATGACGTCATCGTGAACATCTCTGAATAAAGAAAGCACTTAATTTACATGCCCACTGAACATAGTTCGCATGTGCACTATTTTTATTTTACAGAATAATTGTAACTAGGAAAATGAACTAGTCAGAATGTGCTCAGCGAAATCGTGTAGCAGCGAAACTGGATGCAGGTCTACTATTCCACACTCACGGGATTGTTTATGTGCTTGTTTTCATTAGGTGCTTGGGTTATCTGTTATTCTAGCATTACCGCAGCTGTATGTCTCTTCCAGTACTTAGAATGTCTGTGCATAGAGGAATCGAAAGCTGCTTGATGTCAAGAGCCAGTCAGAATGCATCTAGCAGAATTTTTACTTGCAACAAAGTCGTAGCTACGAAGCTAGATAGAAGTCCATTAACTGTAGGTGAGATCTAGATAATCCTTAAAAAATATAAGAATAGACCTGTGTCGAGGTTCGTTATTTCCTGACTTTTTGAAGGAAAATATGGCTTTCGGTGATTGCTGTTATTAAGACATCCAGTCTTTGTGTGTGTGTGCGCGCGCGCGCATGTGATACCTAGGGTGCTGACCGCTATCGTGTCTCTGGCCATACCATTAGTCCCCACTGTCCCCACTAGTTGCTGGGCTTTGCGGAACATTCGAGCAGAAATATGATGTAGAATTGTAGTTGCATAAAGAACATAGTTGCTAAACGTGTTCGTGTGCTTTTAAATAATATTATAAACAGCATAAACCGCAGTAATTTTTTTTATCGCAAGCCGATAGCAGTTGCCTAATAGCAGTGTACTGTGGTCCAGTTAGTAGCTTGCATGTTTATGGTTAGATTGAGTGATTGTAGAAGTAATGTGTCCACGGTTGATTGAATAGTCTGCAGATCGGCGTGTTTGATGCTAGATAACAACGAGTCCATTGATGAAAAAGGGTCTGTGATGGGCTAGGCTGCATGCCTGAGTGACTCGGGTATGCCACTCATAGACAGGTGAGGCAAATGATCGTTTGAAGGTGCAAAGGGTGTGGAAGTGGATGAGAGGTAAGTGCAAGGAGACATCAAGGTATGCGTGCGACGTCAGCAGGTGAGGCCTGGAGCGGCATTCCTCATCCATTAAGTGCAAGGGGATTTCAGACTCCAAAAGTGTTGAGGTTTTCAGAACTTCAGTTAAAATTGTCTGGATGTACTTTTAGAACCCCATATTAAAAGAGCATGAGATTTTATCGATCAGTCGTTCTCCACATCAATAGATGTGATGCATTAATATTATCGTGATCTTGATCCCTGATGCTAAAAGAACCCCTGCTTTTATTATAGTTTGTCTTTATGCATGTGAAATTGTTTATCTAACATTGGATAACATTTGCTGACGAAAGAAGAATGTTTGGTTTACTGTACAATGTCTTGTGCGATGAAATCTCATCTCTTTTATCTTTTCATACCTCCGACGCCAAATCCTTTACGATTTCAGACTCCCATCCCTACTTGGCCAATTTCCTTATCGTGACTAGGATCTCTCCTGAGCGAGTTTATATATACGTTTGTACGCGGTGGAAAACGTTTCTAGATGAAAGAGAGCGAACGTTCTCAATCATGTGTAGCTACTGTTCCTCGTGAATTCTTCCCGCAGTTTGATGTGAATCCAGCATATCGGTGCATAATGTACTGTGGCCTTTCTTTGAAATTTGTGTGTATATTTTAACTTCGAGACGTTACTGTGCTTATACAATTTTTATTAGTTCAGTGGAAGGCCACTTGCCAAACACCATACTCTATCTTTTCCCGTTTCGCGGTGTACTTCATTTACCACCTTTCTTGATTCGGCTAGTTGTCACATTTTTTCTCATGTGTGCAACGAGAGGAATGTGTATTTTGCAGAACTAAGTTATCACCATCGTCTTTTCCCTCCATCTTTTTTTCCTGTCTCATCGCGAGCGAATAGATGCACACGCACGCACGCGTGCCCGCACGAGAAAGAGAGAGAGAGACAGCCACTTTGATAAAAGGGGGCGAGTGAGGAAATTCTTTAATTTGAAAAGGATGGGATTAGCTTGAAAATGGTGTGGTCATATCAGGGCAGACAAAGGAAGAAGGCTACAGCGTACATCAGTCTCTAACACGAAGGCGGTGTCTCAAAGCAAGAGAATTCCGTCGACAAGAAAAATAACCATTGTCACAGACGAGGCACCGGGTCACGTTTACATCCTGAATTTCTCAGGTCGCGTGCCCAGTGAAAAAAGATACGGGATTCCTCAGATAAGGTCCCGAGTATCGTATTTATGTGTGTGTGTTTCACCAGGGCGACCTTAATAGCAGCTCTTGTTCTTGTTATTTGGTTCCTCTTTGTGTTTTCTGTATTTGATTTTATTCTTCGTTTAGTACGGTTGTTTATTCTTTTAAAGTTAAAATGTTATTTGCTTGTTTTCCTTTCTCTCGTATGCTGTCGGTGTTTCGTTCTTGTTGCTTAGATGCAAACACGACCTGCCAGTGACGATAAGGCTAGGTGGTGCTAGCACAGCGCAGACGACAACGCGTGTGTTTGCACGCGTTCCAGCATCAGAGCGTGCACATTCCTGTGGCGAGAGACCTCGCTTGTCACACCATCTTCCATCCTCCAAGACTCCACCATCATCACCACACTCTCACGTTCATCGTCTGATACGTTCGTCTGATACATGGATAGGGTGGGCGCTCATTTGTAATGTTTGTAAGATGAGCTTACCGAGTTGCAGGTTGTCCTTGGCACTACTTTTTGGAGGGATTTCCTCAAGCACATGCTGCTAATTGTGGTGGAGGTGGGGCTGGTGGTGGTTGTTGATTTCCCGAAAGTGACCGGTACTTAGCGGTTTAGTGGGATCATGTGACCGGAGCACAGAAGTCTGTATTTTGTTTTGTGGGGGGAGGGGAAACAGAGGAAGGGACTAGACTTACCAGATTTGACATGGGAGAAGTGTTTATGTGTCAGGAAGGGATGGGATGTGGTGAAACCAGATCAGATTAGCTGCATGGTGCATAAGCTGGGTAGGTGGACATGGAAGTCTGAAACTCGCTCACCAAGCCCTCCACCCTCTCCCCATCCAACACAAAACTGAAATAAAGAAAATATACGGGGCAGCATCACAGCCTGATACCAAAGGTCCAATTTTAGCATTCACTGGACCATAAATATAACAAAGATCAACAAAAGTATGCTTTATCTGTTATCTAGAGAGGCTCTCTTTCGAATGTTGGGGACCCTTTGCCCCCATGCGGAAAAAGGGCACGTGGCTGATGTATCTGAAACTTGTATTGTTAATTGCCAGGAGGAAAAAATCGTAACTATGATGTCTGGATAAAGCTGTATATTTAAGTGGAATAGGTGTGTATCACAGAGGATGCTTCACCTTCCTGCTTCGTGATGCTCAATCAATCACAGAAATACTGGTGCACCTGTAGCCCCGCCAATCTGAGATGTCAACATTGTGTCCCAACAGCCAAGATGTTTCATTTTTACCTTGGAGGCGTGTTTCTTTCCTTAGAAGCGTTGTGTTGGGCTGCAGGGGGGGGGAGGTGATCAAAGGAAAGGGGGGGGGGGGGGGAGATAATAGGCGACGTCCAGAGAAGTGTCGTCAGTAAGTGTTGCACCGATTCTTATTTGTCTCAAAGTATCCATGTCGCCAGCTCATTTAAACCTGAGACATCTGTCTACAAATGCTCGCCGAGTAGCCATTTCTTGGCAATTCCACTTTCGGTAGTCCAGTGTTTTGTGGCAATGGCTGGCATGAAGACGTTTGTCGTGCTCTTACACAATGCATACCTTCCCTATCTCTCACCCCCTCCAAACTTCATCACACAGAAGATTTTATATATTCCCTTTTGTAGAATTGTATTTATTCACTTTATTCAGTTTTTCATTGTCTTGTACGTGTCTTGTTGTTCACTTCACTGTGCTGTGATTGGAACTTCCATTTGCCGCATGTAAACAACTCCCCTTACCCGTCTTCACTTCCTCCACCACCACCTCCACCGTTTGTAAACTTTTCAATTATGCACGCAGTCACATAAACATGCAAACACCCTCTCAACCAAAGTGCATCTACACCAGGTTTATTGAAGAAAACACCCCTGTACATTGATGTCAGATTTTGAGTGCAAAGTGAGTTATATTGTGTCATTCATCACTGCAGGCATTGTGTTTCGCCATAAAAACCAAGAAAACATAGAAAGCGGGGCGTGTTCGTCAAGATAGGAATTATTAATCACGTTTAAGAGAGAGAGAAGGCGAGAAAACAGCGGCACAATGTTGTCAGTGTCCGTTATATTTCATCCATTGTATTATGCTTCCCGAGGAGGTTCGTCAAAAAAAAAAAAAAAAATAAAAAATCCTTGCGTCCTTAAACCTTCAGCCACTTAGCGGTTTAGTGGGATCATGTGACCGGAGCACAGAAGTCTGGAGTTACTGACATCGCTGTCAAATATTTCAAAGTACAGGTATAAGACACTCATTGGTGCGTGTGGCAGCTGAAAATAATTGGTAGTTAATCTAGATGTTAGCATTGCCGTCTGTAATGAAGAAAACTCTCATGAACATTGATGTCAGTAAACAGCCCCCTTTCGTTCTCGAAGTTAAGAGCCTAGAAACATTAGTACATTAGTGGTAAGGATAATTGGTCCTATAGCTTGGAGCCCAACAGACAAAGCAGTATTGTGACGTCACGAATGTACTTGGACACCTGTGTGTCGTCAAGGCTACCACCACATTTGTAGAGCTGAGACCGTGTGTTAATGAGGCGTAAGTCACATAGTTCCGTGACATCACGAGTTTGTGCATTTTGGCGTTTGTAAGCTAGTTACATTTCGAAGAAATAGTCTTGTAGTAAAGTCAGCCTGGTTATCAGGAATGTGTTCTCATAGAGCTTTAAGAGCATGCGGCTGGGAAACAAGGCAGCCTGTACTAAACTTAAGATCTGAGGTGTTTAACCCTCCTATCACGTCTTTAACACCCTCAAACTGTTGAGAGTAATGTCTTGCGAGTCAGATCTTGCTGTGGCAATATCTCTTTTTCTGTTTCTGTCTCTGTCTCGCAGTCGTTGGCCTCTACCCGTTCACTCACACTGTCTGTATGTCGGTCTGTTCTCCTCTCCTTCCACATACCCCCACTCCTCCCTTCTTTGTCCTCCATGTATCCTCATGACTGCACATCCGCGCCCTCCATGTCACATAGATAACTCTTGGGAAGGAAGAACGACAACAAATCTTTGAAGTCCACTTGCCATCGCACACCGCGTGTATTTACAGCCTGTTTTAACGACCAAGTGGCGGGTTGCGAGCCTTTCGCCACCCAACTGGGTATTGCTGATGAAGGGGCCATAGTTCGTGGAGGGCCCTCGCCGTTGCAAGGGAAGACCGATGATTTACAGGTGAAGTATACGGCGGCCGTCCCTCGCCTTAGCCTAAGCCACTTGTTCACCTGGTTCTGCAATACACGTGAGAGAGCAGCCCCCAATCATTCGTAGTTATGATGCAGATGTAGCCCTGGATTTGTTTTGCCCTTCACATGTAACCCTATCAAGCTTTTTTGTATATCTAGTTGTAGACTCTTACGCAAGATGTGAAATCTCAGGATTATCAGTCGATTTTCTAGGTTTGCGCCTGTTTCTAGCTGCAGAAAGCCGCAAAAGCTTCGGGTCCAAACTAGGGCCCTAAAAGTGCTCGCGAGAGATTGTCCTTGGGACACTCAAGTTTCATGACACTGGGGCCGGGGTAAAGCTTCTCTACAACTCGGGACTTCCCTCATGAACTCGGGACAGCTGGAGTTATCTCTTGGGGTTGGGGGATGGAATTGGGTCCTGCATCTAACATTTTACCTGGACTTTGACATGCAAAAATATTACGAAGTAGGCAATATTTTAGACAAGTTTAATGTACCACTTATTTTCGAAACGAAATAATAATAATTGTTATTTATTTTGTAAAATTGTAAAATAGAAAGCCTACACAGACTGCAAAAAAGTATTACCACACAAGATTCGTATAAATGCGAAGAGCATTGTATAATAAAGTCAAATGAGTTTTGATGTTGGTGACAAAGGGACGTGGCGTAAGTATTATAGACTAAACAAGCCCAAGCTGTCACGGCGACAGATAGGAAATGTATCATGATCTTAGTGTAATTGTTCTGCATCAAATTTCCAGAATCATGTAACGTATCTTAAACCCCTCCACCCCACAAATGTCTTTTTAAAATCTATCTTCGTATCAGAGTGCAATGTGAAGTTCTCTCGTCGAATTTTCATTTGGTTTTGTCGTTCAGCTGACCGCTTACTGGTGTCCCCGCTACAGAGCAATATCTGTGGCAATGGATTCGAATCCTTGCTATGGATCGATTCCGTTAGTTATTTGTCAGTTTTGTATAACAACGTTCCTCTACCGCTTCTTGAAGATGAGAAAATTTCGTGCGGGTCGCCTAATGATGGGCGTGTGCACCGCGAAAATCATAGTCTTTGTTGTGCTACGTGGTCTTGCATCCATTTGGCACGCGCGGAGGTTAGCCGAAACCCAGGCCAAGTGCGAAAAGTAGGCCACGCGCTGTTGGTCGAAGTAATTAAGCACACAAAAGACAGACATGTCTCATGGACACAACTGACTTTTCCTACCACCAAAGATGTGTGTGCCCTGATGTACTTTTTTCTTGGTCAAAAATAGCTCACCAAGAGCTGAGAGACCAAGACCTGACAGAGTGGTACCGCATAACATTGCAGCGACAAAAACGTGTTTTGTTTGGAGTGTGTTTACATGGGAGGGGTGACCGTTGGTTACGTAGAGATTACATTCTCCACTCCCCCCACCCCAGCCCTACCAATGTCTTGCAAATTGTATAGACTGTCACTTAATCAGGTTAGATTATGCATGTGTTCTATCAAACGTTTCACAGGCGATAGTGTTCACTGTTCTAGTGTCGGAAACAGTAACAGACTATGGTGCTTAGTGTTACAGTTTTGCAGACGATAGCACTTCGTGTCGTCTAAGATTTGAGACGAATTTAAACTATACTGTAGGCCATGTACAGTCACTGGATTAGGCTGGGTCATGCAAGTGTTCTAGTGTTGCAGACGATAACACACCATGGTGCTTAATATTCTAGTGTTGCAGACGATAGTATACCAATGGGGCTCATTCTCTTAGGTTTGTAGACAATATTAAACCATGTTGCTTGATAACCTAGTGTCGCAGACAATAGCACACCATGTTACTTAGTTTTCAAGTCTTTTATTTTAATGGGAAAAGACTATATATATACCGAAAATTTTTTCCAGTATGTGTTTGTGCTTGTCATATCTTTTATGGTCACCATGTGAGAATTTTCACTTTATACTCACACATTCTGCAACATTAAAAAGGCCGTCAAGGAACTGTTTAAGACTTTGCAACACGTGAGTTACATACAGTTTTGTGACATACGAGATTGACACTTGACAAAGCAATGAAAGTTTAGTTCATTACACTGGTACGTCTCTCGTAAAAATGGCTATAACTGGGGAATAGTTTTCCATGCTCTGTTTTATTTATCACGTGGCCAGAGCTAGTAAAGATACATAGGTCAAGGCCAGGGTCTTCTCTAGAACGTTGAGTTCACGTAGTCAGTATTATCAGTATGAGAAAAATAATTTGAAATTGTCAAATACTCACAGCGTTTTAATTTTTAGAGACCTTTAAATCACTCCTTAATCAACTCTAATCATATTAAAATATTTCTTTCATGCCTTCGTAAATGCTTGTCATGTGACGGCAGCGTGCTCCAGGGCCAGGCACATATTATGAACTGATAACCTTCGCATAAAGACCACGGCTAAAGTTATAATTTAGGGTTCAGGTTGGCATTATATCGTGGCTGGAGTATTAACGGCCGACTATAAAGCATAAAGTTCAGTGGATCATCAAACGTATGATGTGCAGTCTCGTCAGTTATCCAGCTTGCTTTTTGTAGTCTGCGAATCTTTATGACCCCTGCTTGAGAAATACCGATTCTCGCTAGATGATGTTATCAATAAACTCTACCTACATAAGATTTAAATGCACATCGTCAACTATTTGTTTATTGTATATGCCTTACTGAAAAAAGTAAATTTGTGTGAAACTGTCACTTTTCGAGTTAAAGGGACTACTTAACCATCCAGTCAAGGTTTCGCATGTTGTGCATGGGTAAGTTGGCTATTACAATCCAGAAAGCATGGCATTAGGTCAAGACTTTACAAAATCGTTCTTGGACATAAAATTGGTTATTTTGTCTAGATAACTTGTTGCAGCTTCTCCTAGCTTCCATCATTTAATTAGCATCGCAGTTTTACACAACATTCATCGCGCCAGAATACTTGGCTAGGCTATCTGGCACAGCAAACATTGGCCGGATGGTGCCATTCTCAAACTGAAACCAGTATGGACAAATGGGTGACAAAGTATAGCAGAGTCTCTCGGTCGAAATACTTTTTTTTAATATTTTTTTATCATGGAAGTTTAAGTATTACATTCTCAAACAGCTCAATAATGATACATTCTAGATCAGACCTGGGCAAGGGGCGGCCCTCGGGCCGCATCCGGCCGCCCGCTGGCCCGCCCGCCAGTATATATACATACAGTATTGGGTAAAACTGAGTTAACTATATTAGTCCGGCCCTCTAAAACCATCCCAATTTCTCATGCGGCCCCTTGGGAAAATTAATTGCCCACCCCTGTTCTAGAGTGTCACGTAACCAACCAATTATTAGATAATATTTATATAAATTAAACAGTTTTAGCGACTGTTTAAATGCCTTAACATTAAAACACTCTTCAGTGACTAGGTCAGCTGTGCTGCCATGTATGAATCCTGTAAATGTGATAAACACGTAACGCGAAACGAACAGCCATCCTGTTTGTGGCGTCACGTCTTGTTGCATGCCAGCCCCATCACGTGACTCGCGCGAGCACGCCTGACTCTCGGTGCAGCGCAAGGACGACACTGGTCGTGACCGTGGACAAACTCGCGACGAATGGCAGTTGTTCAGCTGTGCAAACTTTAAGTGTTATTTTGGGTTAGACTAGTGCTTCTCTGCTTGCATTCTTTTTCTAAACAGCTTATTAGCTGTCTGGATAGCTGTATGAGCACACGCAGACACCTAATGCAAATATTCTCTCTCGTACACCTACATGCACGTTAAATTAGCATACATATGTACATATTATTATATTCTGAAGAACACCTATAAACGCAAGTACACGTGTATACATTTTTTCCCTCTGAAACTCACATGCATTCTTCTCCTGCATGAGACTTGGTACAAAGAAAATACACGATGCAGCAGATGTATTTATCAACAAATTTTTCTATTCATCTTTGGTTTCAAGTACCGCAGCTACCATACCTCATGCGTTTCTCAAAACAAAACAAACCAAAAAACCAAAGGAGCGAAGTATTCGTTTTCATGCCCACTGCCTACTAACGGCAGTTTCAGTAAAGAGGTCAGAGAGCAAATAATAGCGTATACAGCTGACGACCTTTTGACACGGAAAAACACAGTTTCCTTTGCCTACATGCATATTAATGTGTCCGATGCGAATTTTCAAGGACTTTATCATTATCAAAATGATAGACATGTTTGGCTTGGAAACTCAGAAGTAGCGAAGAATGGGGAAATAATTAAATTGTGTGTGTGTGTTTACGCAGAGTGCTTGAGCATATTAGTATCCATTGTCATTGCTCTTTAGTCCTGTTATGCTCTTTTGCGTAAAGGAAAATCAACAAAGGTCTGCCTCTCGTGCCATCTGTCTTCTTCCCTCTCACCCTTCTACCAGTCTTCTTCCCTCTCACCCTTCTACCAGTCTTCTTCACTGCTTCATCTCATTCTCGATTGTCCGGCGCCAGGATGTCTATGATCTATCCTGTCGTCTTCACACATGACCGGTCCCTCTCCGAACTCCTCCATCAACCCCACCAACGACCTTTCTAACCATTATTACGGCTAGGTCTCACTGCTTGGAGCGTGTAGGCGGTGTTGATATCTTTTGAGGCCATTGTATACGCAGGATTCTTCTCGGCTGAGAGTTTGAAATGAGGAAATTTTAATCACTTCTTTGTCATTTTTCAGCATTCTAAAGCTGGTGACGCTGCAGAAAACAAATCCGACACACCGCGCGCGCGCGTGTGTGTATATATGTGTGATTTCCAAAAGCGGTGTTTTCGCACTTGAACACCTGTACGTTGATGATCCGGGTCGTCCGGGTTCACCTAGCGAGGATTGGGCAGAAGGTGTCTGCACTTAACTATCGTGTCTCTTAGTGCAGGCTTTCAAGTTGTCTGGTTTTCTAAAATAGGAGCAGTCACGTGAAGGAACATCAAGTTACAATCACAAAAATTGTTAGTTTTAGATACTTTTCAAGGGTCTGCCATTTAACGAACATGAAGGCAGGTAGAAAACGTTAGTGACACATTTCCCCTGACCGATATTAACCGGAGAATTTTCAACACTGGACCCAAATCCACTCGAGTCGCAAATGTAGGTAGTGACAGCGATAGATTTGAACAAACAAACTAAAGTATGTGTGTAGTGGTGGTGGAATGTAGAGTGCGAGACAAAGAGCGGTCTGTTTAAGGGGGAGGGCTATTTTGTTGTGGGTATGCTCATCATACACCCTTTTGTTTGTTCACAGCGTGTTTACTTCCACCATCTCCCGGTTGTTTTTCTCACTTTCTTCTTCTTTGTGACTCACGCCGTCTGTTTTGCTATCGTGTAGTCGTAGTTGTTAAATGGATGTTAAGACACCAGAGCGCCACGTCGCCTCCTTTTGTTCTTATCCAGTGTTTTCCATCATTGCGTTGTCTCCATGCCATATGCCCCGCACACCTTTATGAACATTATGAAAATAACAAAAGCTTTGTTAAGCCTTAAGCGCCCTTTAAATAGTTTGTTCCGTCACCTAGTTCGCTTTCTTGTTCATTTATTATGGGAACATCAGTAAGTGTTGGAATTTGCTTGTCCTTCGTGTAGCCATGGGATCATCATCTCAATCCATTCTTTTATCAGAAGTATCCTCAACTTGGGCTCATTTCTTTCTTTCCTTTTTACCAACCCTGTCTTCAGCAGGGACCTCTGACCACGTGTTTTCCTCCTTACAAATTCCATCCCCCCGTTTACTTTACATTACCTCGTCTTTCTCTGTCCACCATGTTTCTATCTTCCCGTCTTCCAACGAGTGATCCGGAAGGTGCTGGGCACCGGCGTTGTGTTTGGCGAAACGGTGGGCACAGGACGTGTGGAAATGCAGGCTGGCGGGCTCGTGCCTTGTGTGTAGAGTGTGAGGGGTCAGGAGGCACGAGCGCCTACATCACCTGCCCAACGCCGAAGTCGAGGCCCTGGCGAGTGCCGGGACCGAAAGTCCACAAAGTTGAAATCCTTTGCACCGAAGCAGAAGCTGTTAAGTTGCGGCAATGTGTTTAAAAAACACAAACGGGGAAAAAATGGAATGGTTTTGGAATCTTCCACAACTGAATATATATGCCAGTTCGTGGTGCTTGTGTGTTGGTTTGTGTGTGCCCATCTCACTGATCGCTTGCACTACAATCTACTTCGCCAAGAGACCGCTGTGCCCAACAGTTTAAAGTCCAGCTAATAAGTGCAATAGAAATAAACACACAACCCTGTAAAAACCTTTTTAATGTTTTTTTTTGACGAAACACTGTCACGGGAGCGCGCAGTCTTCTGTGAAGTAGGTCTAGGGGATCAAAAGATTCACTCATGTGACGTCGAAGACGCGAAAGAGCATTATGTGTCTGTAAGGGTAAAGAATAAATTAACACCTGCTTCTGATCCTGTTTATGTTTACACGAATTTATTTTTCTAGGACTGACTTTTTTTTAAACTTTTCATCCCACCCACCACCGACGTCCACCTTTGGGGTTACTAAACAAAAAGATTTTCTCTCCCAACTGTCGTTTTTTATTTTTAGTCTTTCGCGTGTCACCGTCCTTTACCGGCCTATCCTGTGTTTTTCAAGCTTTTGTCCTCGTAAAAGGTGTTTATCGAAATCCTTTTGCCGACGTCGACTAAAAGAAATTTAAAAAAATAATAATGTTGATGTCATGTTTCCTTTTAAATGAATGAACTTTATTCATCGCTCTCTATAAAGAGATCATTTCCAAAGTGAACACTTAAGTTCGTGCACGTTCGTCACCAAAAATAATTATTCCTCTTGTCTGGTCCTGCACAAAAGACAGGGCTAAGGCAAAAACCTTCTATTGTGGGAGGTGAGATCAGGGAGAAAAGCCAGAATGCTAGGCCTACTCGTTTGTGTGTCCGATTCGAAACCCCATCTGCCACCCTAGAGCAGTAATGACGAGGAGAGCTAACATAAGCTTCTCGAGGGTGGCTTCTGGGGGGTTGCAAGCATTCTAAACTGGAACAGGTTGGAATCTTGAGCAAGCAAATATATCACCTGACCCATGACAAACAAAACATACGTTGGTCAGACCACTTTTTTCCCCTTTTTGAGCAAGTATTGACCTTTCCACTCAGAGAAGACGACGTCAGTGTTAAGACCTTCTTCGCCTACACGTTCCTCACCGGGGAAAAAGTCTCCAGTGCACTGCTGTGCTGGTCGCGATGAAATGCGTTAAAAAAAAATATTGGTGTGGGGGGGGGTTGCCTGTAGAAATAGAAAGATAAGGAGAAATAAAAAGAAGTGGAACTACCTATATTCGGCTTATTACTAACATTACTCATACATACACACTTGAGCATTGAGTTACGTATACCTGCATGCCTGACCAGCTATACACACATCTACGTGGTTGGTCACCATTACACGTACCTACCTTGCGTGCCTGGTCAGTGTGTTGTCTACTCACACACTTGTTTTTAATATTTTCAATAGAAAACGAGGCGAAATACGGAAATACAACTTTTAAAAAAAATTACATCATGGCTCACGTAACTGCCGATTTCAACTTGCCGCTGTTATTCCTTTAGCCATGGGTAAATACTTCTGTATGCATGGCCTGCACTTACAGGGTTGTTAGCTGGCTGATTATTTTTGCGGGAAAGGGATTTCGCAGTATGAAGGGAGAGGGAGGGGGAGAAATCCGGAGTGCCCAGAGAAAACCCCTGACGGTCAGCACTTATAGGGCCGGCAGTTTTTGCTGTGATATAGCCCATAGCTGCTGGCTCGGGTAAAACATTATTATTGTCCATCACCACCCATCCACCCCCAATGACTTGTACTCTTGAATGAGCGTAACATGTACCTGCACATTGACTACTTTGTAGCCGGTGCTGGTGTGAAGATGATCATCTGATTTGTATATCAAAAGCAGGTAAAGTTGCATCATGAGTGTATCCTTGGCTCCAAAGGTTTGTCGAAGTACAGATCCAAGTGTGGGTGGACTGTCTTCACAGTGTAAGCTATTTCTGCCCACTACGTAACAGTAATGTGTGTGTGTGGGTGTGTTTGCTGTTCATGTTCTCTCATGCTGGGGACTTCAATAGCAGAAACAGATATTTAAATATATCAATAAAGGCACAAACTCGGGCAGGCATGTGGTATCAGGCATAGCTTGAAGAGGATTGTATGCAGATGATCACAGTTCGCATATACCTGCACTTTCACCCTGGGCGAAACTTATCTGTCGTTCATTCGCTCAGCGTCGCTAATGAGTGAAGGATCAATAACTCTCGCGCGGGAACAGCTTACTTGCTCTTGATTAATTTATTTCTTCACTTTTCTTGCTTTGTTTTACACAATGCATCACATAGCTACTGCTACTACTGTCCGATTTTAGACTGTCCTGAATGCAAAAGTCGACACAAACGTTTATCATTTTTCGGCATACAAAGACTAGACAATCAAGACTGTCTTTCCTTACAGTCTCTGATTCGCCATAAAGTTGACCATTTCTTGTGGGGGTTGGGGAAGGGTGACTGCAGATGGCGAATGAGAGCCTAAAGAATTTTACTGCGATGGGGATGCGAACTGTGTTGGAGGACGTTGAGGCAAACTGTGAAGCGTGTGTGGGGATGTGTGACCTTGGTCGTTTTTGTGCTCGAGCCGGCGGGGATGTGGGGGGGGGAACGGTGGATGAGGGGGGAGAGAAAATGAAGAGGATGGTGAAGAAATGAAACCTGACGAGCGAGACCGAGTAAAGAGTGAGCAAGAACAGATTGTGTGCTGTCCATAACCATCTGGTACCGCTATAATATACGCACGCCATATTGTAACTTCGCGCAAAGCGGAACTTGTGATATTATGGGGGAATGAGTGAGGGAAATAGATGATGGTGGATCGTTCTTGCAGTACAGATAGGTAGATTTGAGAACATACAGGTTTTTTCCCGTGAATTTGAGTGCATAATAACGTTGGAGATTCAGCATTTACTAAACGGTAGAAGTTTGCCGTGGAGGTAGCATGCAGGTTGATTTCGCTCGAATCTTGCGTTCAGCGCGCACGGTGTCGGGTGCAGACGCGAACTTTGCATACGGGACCCACGCCGTTCACACAGACCCAGGTGCGTCACCTGTCATATCTGTGTGCCGTCTCTTTTGATCGTGATGAATGGGTCGTTTGCATTTCCTCGATGCCTGTCCATGCTGCTGTGACAAGTGCGAGGTGTCGAGAGGGCAGGCTGCTCGAAACCTCGTCATCACTCGCCTGATTTGGTAGAGGGGCGCGGATTGTGGTGTGTTTGATGATGTGCTGACAAGTCGTCCGATTTTCTCCATCCTCCAACTCTCCTCGCCTTTACTGATTTGACCAATGCATATCGTGACATAGACGATGTCGTCAGCTGAAAGCGAACACCACATTTCTAAAAATTGTTTTATGGAAACACAGTGTTCTTAAATAAATAAGATAGAACGCATCTTAGGAGAGATTTTGGCGACAAATTTTTTATGTTTTAGAGATATGTTGTGCAACGAGTACACACTGTTTAGTTCTTCCTTTCTTTAAAAACAAATCTGCACACCAATATGACACGTCAGCCATATCTGTGAATACTTTCTCTGTAAGCCTTCCCCTAGCCCGACAAAGAAAGAGAAATGAGTTTATAGAACATAAGAACAGATTTTGTTTGTCTATTGGATGTTATCACATATTTACATCTCTGTTATAAAGTTGCCTCTAACTTTACCAAGGGACATAAACAGATGCAATATTCTAATAATTAGTTGCCATGATTACTCTCCCTTATATCTGCTTAGGCGAGTGAATACGATATGAACCAGAGCTATATATCATTCCCATTGTCAGAAATAAATCATAATGTTCTGTATTTTAAGATTTATAAACGAAAAATGTTGTCAGGCAATTTAAAGCATTTAAATTAGAGTAATATATATGTGTGTGTGTTTTCTCTTTATTTCCACAATTCTAATAGAAAACCGTTCCTTCAATTCACCTATCAACTTCAACTTATCCTCCACGTTTCTTCTCAGAAAAAACGAAAGTAAAAACACAAAAATCCTAAGATATTTTGATAATTATAATCGTAGAAAATTTGTGGGAGTTTTTTTTTCAGTAGTTCCGACGAACAAGAGAGAGCATTATCAACTACTACATTCATCTGCATCGCGAACATCGGAGTTACCTCCCATGAATTGTGAAGTCTGTCCCTCGCCCATCTCTCCGCATTCTCGAGATTCATTAGAGCAGGCTTTTGTTTATATTCTAGCAGAACGGTGTCGTGAGAATACCATAAGGCGACAAGTATATAACTCTTTAACTAATTTTTTTACTCATGTACCATGATAATTCACTTTATGTGGAGTGTGGGGTGGGGGTCTTCAGATTTTAGGAAAAGTCAATCCTAGAAACTGTGTATTGAAATATCTGAGGACCCTGTATTTTTTTTGTTTTGCTAATTTTATTCTCATGGTAATTTATGAGAGGTAAAAAAAGAGAGATATGAATAAAATTTGACCCACGGGTCAGACCATTTCGCCGTGTCAGAATGAGGCTACGTTTACCGCTGCTGTAGTGACGACTTCAGCAAACATGGTCTGTTCAAATTTTGTGTACACTGCCATATTTGTAATCTAACACTCGCTCTCACACATACACTTTGCCAGGAGCTTGCATACCTCTGTGTGCGTGCGCGCGCGCGATTGAAAGTGCAGAACGTACCAACGACTTTCAGCTGCTCCCTTAATGTATGCTTCGTGTGTGCTTGTTACAGATTTTATGAGGTCACAAAATAAAAGCCTTCTCACTGTTTAACACACGCACACACACTCAGACACTCACTGGAAGAAAAGGAGAGAGGCTGGAGTGAGACGTGTCTGTCTGTGACGTCCCCGATTCTCCCACATCAGCAAAAGTTCTTCCTTCTCAAGTATCATTTCTTTCTGACCTCGCCGCCTGGTGCTGGTCAGCTCGGGTGGATTATATCCCCAAAGGACGTCACTTTAACCTGCATGGGATCTGGCACCGGCCAGTCAAAATACTTTGCCCAGTAACTGACTAAAACCCATCTGCGAACAGGATGCTAGAGCCGACAAAAACAAAAGAAACAAAAAAACTAAACTAAATATAATATAAACTGGATGAAACAAGAGAAAGGGGAGACAGTCGAGGTCTTTGGATTAATACTTCGCGAAAGGCCAGCGTTCTTGTAGCTGCTCAATGGGTATGTATTCTGGAGATTTTCTGAGGAGCTGAGGCGTCTTCTGAACCATGGACGGGGATCGGCAAGAGTGCTATCTTCTGCGTAGCTGGAGAAACATGGATCGGGAGAAACTTTCGGTCTGTGGAATAAGCTATAACTATGTAACGGAATCCTCGGCTGCCGACCTTGTCTGGCCATCTTGAGCTATAACTTCCTGTAAAGCCGTCGAGAGCTAGTTTCTTCGGCGTGTCCAGTTTCATGAAACTTCGTGACACTTCTACCCTGTTCTTCTTCCCACTGTCATCAGCAGCGATCTGTGACGTCCATTCAGACTGTGAGAACCATCATAGCGAGTGTCTGTATAACTAATATGGCTCTCCGTATTAAGGGTGTTACAGAGTTACAGTTTCTGTAATCATCGGAGATTGTGTGGAGCAGCCTGCAACAGCCGAGAACATCATGTAAGCCACGCGAATTTTTTAAAGCTGTTTTTTATCTTCACAATACTCTCCTGGACGTCACGTACGTCACTTTGTTATTTAAAATTTTTTAAATTATTGTTTTGGGTTTTTTTTAAATCTTATCTGTTGCTTCGATGAGTTTGGGGTTTTTTTTCCCCTTCCACGGTCTGACAGGTCTGTGGAATTTCTTTGCCAAATAGTTGGTGATTCTGTCCTACCTGTCCTGTATCAAGACGCTTGAAAAACGTGGGATTGTTTCCCCATATTTTCTTATCGGGTGCTTTTTTCCCCATTATGCTAAGTTTTTCTTTTCTTTTCGTGTTTCTGTAACTTTTATTCGCGAGTTTCAAAACACCGAATCACAGCGAAGTCACTTCTAGATGTTAAAAATGTAATGAAGGACAGAGAGCACACTAGCTTCATACATATGAATGATGCTTGTATTTAGTATTATCCTACTCGTGGAAAATCGGAGCTTCTGTATATGGTGCTTGTTTAGACAAATCCATTTTTAGAGAAGTGCGCGCACATCTCGCCTCCCGTTATCTCGTTCACCCTTCCTTCGCCACAGAGGCAGAATTGCCCCCGACCCTACTTTTAGTAATCATACACTCTCTCTATGTCGCCACTGTTGTTTTTCGCCCACTATTTGTGTGTGTGGATGGATGATGGTCATACAACAAGCTGGGGCTATAAACGGTTTTGACTGAGTTATTAGCTAACTTTTGTGCACAAATAAAATTATTGGCAGAAGTTTTCTCGTGTTGTTAGTTTTACAAATATAAGACACCCTTGTCCAGGTTTATTTTCACATTAAATGTAAGTAATTATACATGTCTATTGTTTCGTACTGTTAGCGCCAAAGATTAGCCTTGTTATCAAATCCCAGTAGAGAAAAGTTAATGTTCATAGATGAGAGGTTTGAAAATCCTTAGATCCATAACACAGAGCGACATCTTTGGAGGTATCGTTTGACATACAAATCAGGTTGCGATGTGTTTGGACATATTCCAGCTTTTAAATTTCTTGGATCTGGTCGTGAAAATTAAATTGTACTGTTCAAAGTAAAACCGAAAAACAAACCCGTCTTTCATACTGCAATGCCTGTTTTCAGACAGGGCTTTCCATTTTGGCAAAAATTTATTTGCTTGTGAAAGCCGGGTACTTGTTCTAGCCGAATTTCCACAGTGCATCATTAAAGACATTGTTTTTCAAGACTTATACCTGTCAATATTAAAAAAAATACTGCATATTTTATCAAAAATAGTACTGGGAAACTTGGCAGTTTTTATTATCAAATAAATAACTCGTTGATTATTATGGTAAAGAAATAAAGGATTATGAAATAATCGACAATCAAGCGGAGCATTTTTAAATCCTTTCCCGTGAAGTCTTTTCAATGTGAGAGCGTTGTTGAAGACGTAGGGTTGATTGTTTTTCTCCTAAGTAGTATCAACAACAAATATTCTGCTAGAAAACTCGAAAACCTCCGACATTCGTTCCTTCCTGTCACTCGACTGCTCGCATACACAGGTACAAAGTGAAAGTATAGGCAAAGAAAGAGCATACGCAGACAGATGCGGATCAGTTCTCAGTGCCGTCACAACTCATCTTCCTGGCCGTCTCTCTCTCTCAGGCCCGTGATCACGACAACGAGACAACGCCGGAACATTAAAACGAACCACGGCCACGCTCGATGGTTGCCGTACCACCATTTGCTTGGCACAGCGGATGTAACGCTTACGCTGCCTCTTCTCCCAGCGTCCTGTTTCCCCGCTGCTGACCCCTACTCACTCTCTTTCTCTCTCGCATCGTCTTCTCCCCTCCACTTTCTTCTTCCCTCCACCCCTCCTCTCATTCGCTGTCTGACCAGGGATGTTAGCTGTGTAGACTCTTATGACGTAATTACAAGGGTCAGTGAAGTGTAAACTGAGCCGAGGCCTACTTTGCTCAGTTGACTAGCTTGCCATCGTGTGACGGTTAGTGAAATTTTATCCTGAGTTAGTGAACTTGTTTCTTTCACGCACACGCCCTCTCTCTCTCTCTTGTCCTTCCTCTTTCTTCCTTTTTTTTTTTTTTTTTTTTTTTTTTGGGGGGGGGGGAGGGGATATCTGCTTGAGCAAGAATGCTTATTCCACATGTTATACAGCGCTAATCCAAAACCGTTGATCTTTTATTTAATTCAAATTGAACTTAAATCTTTATGCCCCATTCTCTTGCTTCCCCCTCTTCTCTCCTATTCTTTATGTAAAATTCTTTCTTTCCTTCCTCCTCAGTATTCCTTTGTGTGTGTATATATTTTTTAATCAGTATTTGTTTATTTATGTACTGATCAATTTCATCATGCACTGTGCATTTTCATTAATAATTTATTATTGTTTAAGCCCTGTATTATGTATTGTTATATGTAAATTAAAATTTAGCGATAAAGGCGTACACGTTTTCGCATCACCTGCCGGAAGACGATCTCCAGGATGAGTCCTGCTCATTCGATCGTTCAGACCACGCCCCTCCATCAAAGTCCGTTTTCCGGCTTGTTTGTTTGGCAGCTGTTGTTTCTCTCTCCCTCACTCCCCTACATGCTGTCCTTGTCCCTGATTGCTGGCGACCGTTCACTGCATGCCACTTCGCTTCACCTCCTGCAGCCGGCGAGCTTCAGTGCTAGTTTCACAGAAAGGAAGGCAAGAAATCGGTGGTGTTTGAGAGCACCGCAAGCGGTGCATGTATAATAGCTGTGTGAATGGACCTTCGTCGTTCTCTGGCGCTAGAGAACGGCTGGCCTGCTCGGCCAGTGACCTGTGACGCCATAAGGCAGAGGCAGGGAAATGACCTAACGCCCAGGTGAAAACTACGAGGGGGAAGTTCTCCGCGGTCGCTACCACCATGGCGTCCCCCGCCTCCACCCATGTCGAGTTCATCATGCTAAGGTAGGCGTACCCGTGCCTTTTCAATCCTTGATCATGCAATATCAAACAACCATCCCCCCACCTTTCCACCTACTTTCAGTTCGCTTTTTCCATCTTGTCCTGTCTACGTTTCCTGGTTCTTTCGCGGTCTGCCACCGTCGGCTTGCCTCCAGGCAAATTGTTAGCGCACCTTTCAAGGCACGTGATAGCAGAAACGAACTGATGCAGTCAGACAAGTTTGAGCAGATATCCTCAGTGGTTCTGTTTGAAAACGGAGGGGATGAGTCGGTGGATGTGGGGGGGGGGGAGGAAAGTTATGGTCACAGGGAACCAGTCCAATGAGATAGGTCTGTTATGTTGACATTCTTACGCCTCTTCCCCTACCCTGCTGTAGCCTTGGAATAGATGCTAATAGGTCAGTATAAGAAATCTTAACCCACACAGTTGTTTTCATGTTTCCCCCACTTTGCCTATGAAAATTATCTGGTTCCCTCACGCACTTTGTCCTTTCACGTTGCCTTCTACATGCTGGATGTGATTGGAGAATGACCAGGACTTGAGACACAATCATATCTTGCTTGCAATGAGCATCTCGTAAGAACTCTACGTGAACTAATGATTGCCCCTGTCAACGAGGATTATCCTCTCCTTTTATCCGCTGTGTGAGAACAATGAGTGAGTGGTCAGGTCAGTGAGACACGTTTACAGAGACAAGCTTCTACAGCCATGGTAGTTTTTGAAGACTTCCTTCCGGAGTTTGGGGTTATCTTGTGTATGAGGTGTGCTGGGATCTGGATTACAAAGTGTGAATATATGATATATCCTACACTATGTGGTATAGGATCTCCGTGGTTCTATGGTACAGAACTTGTGCTGGTGGTCTTGTGAAAATGGTGTAGAAGATGGTAGTAAGGGGGGGGGAAAGACGGTGTTGTACTTGTAATCATTACTGTTCCTCTACCACCGTCATGTATGATTATTTCTCTCTCTGTCGGGACTGTTCCCATTTCTGGCAAGAGTGTTGGCAATCAATTAGAGAAACATGTCGGCTCAAGACGTTTCCTGTAGTGGTTCAGTTATCTGCTGTATAATATTTAGCTATTATTATTATTACTACTACTACTGCTACTTCAGTTAGGTATCCATTGAGCGAGGGGGTGGGAGCGATCGTCTGCAATGCGCTTTGGGTGGGTATGTGTCGACCACATTCACTGGAAAAAGTATGCTTATTTTCCATAGCTGGGTCATCTTCAAGATACCTCGACGTCGTAAGGGTTGTTTATGCTTTTGTGAAAGTGTCCGTAGGGCTCTGGATAGCATTACCATTCTGTCTGTACATTACTGAAAGTGTCCAAGGTCCATAGATAGCATAAGGGTATTCTCGCCGTTTGCTGATGAGGGTGTCCTTAAAGACCAACCTGAATGGGTTGCGGGTTTTTTTTTCAGTTATCAGTAGATATAGGCGATATAAAATTAACCTGTAAAATTCAGCCTCCAAAACTAATCCGTTAATTAATTATCCACTACGATTCGCACGTGCGATCAACGAGCGCTGATAACAATGTACTACGTCACGTTGGTACACCATTCACAACATTGCCTGCAGTCAACACCAATCAGACCAATTAGAGAGAGAGAATGAGTCACAGTTCGGATTATTCGGACGGTAACAGTCTGCATTTCTCATGGTTCTGAAAAACTGCTACTTAAGCACGAGAAATGAGGACTTTCAACGTCCGAATAACGCGAACTGTTGCTGTGATTGGTGTTGACGGCTGGGAATGTTGTGAATGGTGTACCAACGTGACGTAGAACATTGTTAAAGGCGCTCATAATTCGCAGGTGCATGATTCGCAGGCTCATGCAACCCACTACCTGGAGCTAAAAATAAAGCAGAATACTGTGGCAAACGACTGCGCACGAGATTAACAAGACAGGGAAAAGTATCGCACTCGTTTGCCAAATTCTGACCTTAGCGATTCGGTTGGGTAGAGGCTGAAGGAGATACAGGTGTCATAGCTTTTGTTTTGGTTTTGGTTGTTTTTGTTTGTTTTTTTTTTTTTTTTTTTTTTTTTGACAAGTTTCGAATCTGCCGTCTGAAAGATTTTGTAGAACGTTGGCCCATCCCCAACGAAAGAGACCCAAATGAAGTTTGCTTTTGGTAGTACTTTTAGAGTTAGGCTATGTTTTGCAATTTTACTTTCTATTTTTTTTTTCATTTTGTCTTTCTTTATTTTTACGGTTTGAATGACAGGTGAATGCTGAATGTTTCTGTAAGCTGCTGAATCGATTTTTGCTAGTCTTCGATAGTTTTCCCCGATTTTACATTACCTTTGAGGTATACACCAAAAATACTCCTGCTTCAAGGCCACACGATGTGTTGACCTCTGACATAGAGCTGCTGGGGTCATCGATTCTGTCGTCTCCAACTCATGCAATTCTGAAGATAACTGTTTACATGTTATTCTCCTTGGAGATGATTGTTTGAATTCTATTTTTCCGTAAGATGGTTGTTTGCATGTAGTTCTCCCTTATGTTGTTTACAGGGGTGAACTGATTCGCTGTGATAACACTGTAGTTGCTGACAATATTACAAATCAGGAGGAACACCACTTTAAGTTGTTGTCTGTGTTTCAGCTGTCTGCCTGACGACTCAATACCGGCTGTCGCCTACACTACGGGGCGACTGCCCGGCAGCGACTGTGCTCTGGCTGAGGTCAAGCCATGCACCAGCTCCGCTGACATCCACCCCCAACCACTGCCACATCCTTACCAGCATTCTCATCCACACCCCCAAGAACTGCAACAACAGCAGCTTCATCACCATCACCGTCAGCAACCCCAGCCCCATCACCAGCAACAGGCACTACAGCATCACCACCAGCAGCAGACAGTCCATCACCATCAGCAGCCACCACCACCACATCCCCATCAACAGCCACCACCTCCACCACATCTTCATCACCAGCAGCCAGCACCACATCACCAGCAGCACCTGCCCTCCACGTCCAGCATGTATTGCGGTGTCAACCAGAGTCGCCTGACCTTTGACACTCACCACAGCCTCGGCCAGACACACACGTGAGTTGTCACCCTTCCCTTTCCCTATGCATTTTATGCCTGCTTCTTTACGTAGTACATTTCATAAGTGACTAATTTTCTTGTTAAGGTGTTTGCATTTTCGGTGTTCTCATCATTATTTACTTCTGGGCAGGGCTGTCTCTCAGTCATATGCTTGTTAATAGTTGATAAAGTTAGCACATATAATACATCCCCCTATTATCCACTCCTCTCTCTTAACTGTGATCAGTCGTTGGATGGATACAATGAGATGCAGCAACAGCGGTGTAAGTACACCAACCAGACCTTGTTTGCGTACATCTCAGATGGTCTCATCACGCCTGGATGTTACTCAGCCATGTCAGTCGACGTCTTACCTCTACTTATCCCTGGAGGACTGTCTTGGGCAGTGTGTGATGCCGAGCGACATGCCCAAACCAAACCAAGTTTCACCGCCAGAAGATGACGAGCATAGGTTCCCGGGTACCGATCAGCTCGGTGACTAGACAAATTTGTCTCCTGTTCCTTGTAGGACATTCGGAGCAGTCTCAGGGAGCATTTCATCTCGAATGCCAGGATCTTTCTCTTCGTATGATTCGACAAAGTCTATGTCTCTCAGCTGTACAGCAAGATGTGAGTGACAAGATATTTGGATAGCTTTAATTTGGTCTCGAAGCTTCTACTCCTGCTGTTCTGGATCTTCTTCAGTCTCACTATTGCTGTCGTCGCTGCTGTGATTCTTTGACGAATGTCTGCTGAAATTTCTGTCCTTAGAGAGCGTCGCTTCCCGGTAATCGAAACTCTGTACTTTCTCAAGTTACACGCCATTTAGATGGATCTCTGTTTTTTCCTGTCCAACAGTGTTCACCATTGTTCTCTCTTATCTGTCCTGATGTCCATCCATATGCTCGCGGCTGCAATGTATCATTGCCGCCTACAATCAGGTCGATGTCAGCAGCCAGGAGTCTTCTGAAGCACTTCATCTCGAACGCCGGGATCCTACCATGGACGTGGGGATATAAGTTCGTGATCCTACCAACCATCTATTCCTCATCATGTTTTGTGCAATAAAATCTGCTGGGTCCTCGTCCAGTTTCATCAGACTTGTTTCACCGTAGCTCCTTCTCCTCATTCCCTTCTTAGTGCCGCCATTAGAATGTCACCGGAGGGTAGGGTGAGAGGGAAAGGATGGTGATGGTCATGCATGGTGGGGCGTGACAGTGACTTGCCGCCAGGTGGCGACTGGTGCGACTTAGCAGCAACGTGGCTACCGCAGACAGCTTGTCGGCGCTCACTTCACCTCTCTCTCACTTTTTTCCCCTCCCCTTCTCTCTCGTTTCTTCCTAGTCATTGACTGTTACTCTTATCAGTTTGTAGTTCTCCATTCATCATTCTAGCTATTTCCCAATTTTTTTCTTTTTCCTTTCATCATTTTCTCACATTTTCTTTCATTATTCTTTTTGTCAGTTTTGTTCTTTTGGGTTTTTTTGTTTCTCGTTTGTAGCTCTCTCCTGGTTTTTCTCAATATATTTCCATCCCCTACTTCCAGTGTGTGTGTTAGAGGTGTGTGTGTGCACACATGTGTGTAATGCCATACAAGATACTTCCAATTGTTAGGATGCATCATGGTGATGCAATTATGTTGTAAATAGGATAGAGGAGTTTAATACTTCACAAGCATCATTTGGCTCATTTCTTATTCATGAAACACTGGGAATGGGGGCAGTTTTGCATGGAAACCACCACAACTTTCACTTTGCCACACTCTATGGGAACACACCTAAAACATTATATCCTAACTAGCAGAAGAAGTAAAATCATGGGTGTAGTTAATGGAGGTAGGATTGAAGAAAAAAACAAACAAACGAAAAGGCAGTTATAAGACAGCAACAATATTCCTTGGGGGCGGTACAGGATGTTTTATCAAATATTCCACATCAGTTGGTGGGGAAATAATGCTTTTAGCTGATCATTTTCTGGGGAAGGAGGGTAGGGTAGCTTGCACAAGGTGGGGAAGGCGTTGGTGAGCTTTGAAAAGTTGGAGGACAGGTAAACAAGAGGTTGCCAGCGTACCACACCGTAGCTGGCACTGAATCTTACCTTGGCAAAAAGAGTGTAGTGTAAGACATGACCTCTCACCTACGTAATATATACCTGTTTTGCTTTCTCCTCCCCGCTATGTGTGTGTGTCTCTCTCTCTGTCTCTTGTCTCTGTCTCTTCCATACGCTTCCCTAACATTTCATACACACATGCCTTCATACAGATAACAAAACATGCAGACGTTTATGCAAGAGATGGGATTTTGGATTGATATATGTTCATGTCCACCCTTGAAATTGCAAGGCTCAAATTGAGTTATTTGTGATATTTAGCTTTGTTCACTTATGCAGATCACTGAATCAAGATTTATTTTCATCTCAAAAAGGAGAAAAAGTATTTATAAATTTATCTTAGAAAAATCAACAATTAAATATTATTCCTTGTTATTCTCCACTTTATATATATATACTGTGTAAGACAACTCAAATGCTTTACAGTTAAAATATGTGTCATAACCTGAAAGTTCACTGCAAATGAAAAAAAAATGATATGATTTTGTTTGTAAACACTGTTCATACAGCTGTAGACAATGAGCAGTGTGTATTATGTTGCAAGTACTAAAACATTGCTGTAGCATAAACATTGTAAAATATGCAACTTGTTTTTCCCATAGAAGCAGTCAGCTTTGTTCCTGTCTTTGTTGTGTTGTCTTGAAGATGTTGCATTCTAATTGTTTTAAGAAGAGATGACATGCTCAGAAATAAATAAAAACCTTCCCTAAGAAGTTATGAGACATTCTCCCATAATAATAAATGTATCATCACTGCTATCATCATCATTTATGAACAGCAGCAATTGTCACTTGCCTTGCATCCATTTGCACCCTAACTTAAATTCATTCTTTCTCTTTCTCTACCCATCCGTTGCTTAGTTAACCTGTCAGTTATTCTCACATTTTCTCCTTCCTTTTACACCGCCACCTCTTATACATATTTGTAATCCCCCCTCCTTCCCCGGCCCACTTTGGGTGTACGTACCTGTGACAGTCACGACTGTCTCCAAAAGTCATTGAGATGCAGCTGTGAGCATTTGAAGCCTTGTGTTGTTCCACACATACACCATGATTTTAGCTCCTGCGTGTAGGTCCTTAACACATCACGTCAAGTAATTCAGTCTTCTCTACAACCAGTGTTTCATTAGCTCTTATGCTTTCACCAAGCAATAATTTACATAGGAATCTGCTTCTTGTAGAATAAGACTACCATGTGCTAGTCATTAGGTGCACACAGTAAACAGATCACAGGAAGAGAACAGGAAGTCACTAGAATGAAACAGCATTCAATGTGCACTTGGTTTGTTTGTAAATGATTCTCTCCTTTTCTCCTTTGCAGGCCTCTTCCTGACAGTCCACCTGACTCGGGGTCTGAACCCTACTCCCCGCAAGATGCAACACCCCAAAACAGTGCAGGTGAGTTAATCCACTGTGATGACATATTCACTGATTTTAATGATAATCCACTCATGACATACCCAGTGGTGAAACAAGTTTTCATAAGCAGTCTATTTACACTAAAATAGCTTTTCTTTTGTGGACCTCCTCCTGTGCAGCCATTTATAAAAATTACACTTGATTTCAGTAGATATACCTCATTGTAACATTTTTCCAGTCATGTTATGCATAATGAATGCAGACCCACATCCCTATCCGTTCCCTCCTTTGGCACCTGCCACTCAGTAACACGCCTGCAGTCCTTGCACACCTGCAGGAGCTCCCACCCACAAATATTGATGATATCAGCTATAGAACTAAGATTTTGGAGCAGTAGCATCAGAGTAAATTTCTTGTGTCAGTTGGCTATGTGTAGAACATAAGAATTCCTCCAGTACATTAGCACAGCAACTTAAGAAAGTTACACTATACTAGGTAAACAGCAGCCTATGGAGAGTTGTTGAGTTCGTGTCTTGCTGTCAGAGAGCTCCAGTGCTATAACCTTCCTGTTATGGGTTTGACAATTCTAATGTTTTGAGTTTGTGAGGAGAAAGATCGGCTGTCTACTGAGTGCTAGTATATGAAGGTCAAGAATCAATGGCAGATTTAAGTGAGTTTGTGTACACCTTGGTTATATTTAACAGTCATGAGTTGATTATTTTCTTCCTAAAAGTTTTTAGTTTTAGTCTTAAGCATTATCCATGCACAAGTATCATTAAGGTTTAGTGGGGATTTTAGTTTGGCTTTATTATCAATGGCTTTATTATCTTGCTTTGTTGTCTGGTACATAGGTCAGTTGTGTTTAGATTGTGCTAGTTTAGCACCTTGAAACAGTTTTGATATTAATATTGGAAGAGCTACTGATATTAATATTTGCATCAGTTGAAAACATTTCTGATTATTTGTTTTGAAAATGAGCATAGTAGGTCTTTATTGTCATTTGCCTGGTATGCTGTCTGCTTCATCCATTTCTTATTTGCCTGGTGTGATGGGTGAATTATCGTGTTATTGTTGTTTGCCAGGGGTAGTATTTGCATCATCCAGTTGTTGTTTGCCTGGTGTGATTTGAGCTGAGTGCTTTTTTTATTATTCAAGATTACTGATATATCTGGTTATACAGTGTGCCACCTGAGTTATCTCTGTAACCCAGCCTGATACTAGTCACTTATTTTGACCATTATGATTCTTTTTATCATTTCGTTGGGATAATGTTTTGGGTATGTGTTCTTAATATTGCTAACATCTTGTCACAAAGTTATCACTTTATGTTGGTTTGTCTTTCCTAAATACAGAAAGCCATTTGAAGCACAGCATGCCTTCTATTCCACATGCCCTCTACTCTGGTCCCCAACACCGACCGCCACACCCAGGAGACATGACCATGGGCCCAAAAATGCCACCATCCTATCTAGGAGGACCAGACCCACCCAAACTAAATCACATACCCCAGGGACCACCACCCGTACCTTTAGGTCCCTCAGGGTTGGCCCACCAGGTGTCACCCACTATGAACCATCCTTTCCTACCTCAACATTTTAGCACGTGAGTTTTCTACTGTTAATTGCAGCTTGAAAATCATGCTATAGCATCTGTATTTTTCACTTATTGGTTTCACTCTGCTGTTGGCCTCCATTGATGAACATTGAATCTATTTGAATAATGTTTTGTTCCTGTGTGGCTAGCATGAACAACATGGTGAACCAGCCGACCAAAAAGCGAAAGTTTTCTGACTCTCCCACTAATACCATAAATGCTTCAATGATTCCACCCAACATGAGCAGCATATTAAGCATCAAGCAAGAACCACCTGCAGGTAATAATAATAATAAATGTGTGATTTATATAACGCGTAATCATTTTCACAAAGGAGCATGCTCTCAGTCATGTAGGAGACTAGTACAAAGGATGGAAAGAGAAACAACTATGCAGATAAGTAATATACAAAAATATAACAGACAAATGTACAAAACACAAAAAGAAATCAGGGAACAAACAATAAGGAAAGAGAGTGTCATAAATCTGCAGATAAGTAGGTGGACTAGTCAATTGACTATAATCACAGCTATGGACAGTTATGTTGATTAGTGTAAGGAGTAATGCTCTTTGAACAGATGTTAACAGGTCCGTTGGTGAGGGAAGTAGCAATACACATTAAGTTTATGTTCATGTCACAGGTACATAATTGTATGGTCTGTGCTATTATCATATGTGTGGGACCGGTTTTTGACATAAGGAGACAAGATGCAGTAAAGTACAATTTATTCTTATGTGGAAACTAAACTGTCACCTTCTGTCTTTTGTCACACAGTGAATCAGTTCTCACAGTACATAGGCGACTGTGGGGCAGATGATGACTATTCATATGATGTGGACTCAAACAGTAGTTTTATGGAAGGGGCTTACCAGGTTATCAAATGGCAGCATTTTAACACCACGACTTGGAACACGCTCACAGACTCTAATTTCAAAGATGTGTAAGATAATCTTTTAAGTTTTTGTCTGGACACCTTTCCCATTTTATTTGTTATTTCATATTTTGCCAAGGATTTTTATTTACTTGCACCATAAATTTACTTACATAATTTCTAAATGAACTATAACCATTAATGTACAGCAAATTTACTTATATTTTTTCAAGTATTATATTTAAGTCTTTAAAGGGTTGGATCAGCCTATCTTTCCCTGTATCTCATCTTAGGCTTTATGTCTGATCCAGATGGCAATCATTGTATTAGAATTTTAAAAGTCACTGACATTTTTAAAAGGTACTTCATGTGTCACGTACATTTCACTGTGACTAGTAATTGTTTTTTAATTGTTGTGTCAACAGGTATCCAACAGCATGTCATTCATTGTCTTTACTCTTTCAGACCTTCTCCTACTTATCGAGTGGATGCTGACAAGGGCTTTAACTATTCTATCCCTGATGAAGCATTTGTTTGTCAGAAAAAAAACCACTTCCAAGTGACAGTTCATATAGGTCTCCAAGGCCATTCGAAATATGTGCGCACGCCTGATGGCATCAAGAAAATTGAGGACTTCTTCGTGCATTTTTATGGTGTCAAGGTAAATTAGTGCTGCATTTCAAGGTTTTCAAAATATATTACATGAACATTATGAAAAGGTCTTTATTATTCTATTTTTTCTGACCAAACAAATGTGTGTGAGAGAAAGTTTTCATGTTGTTCTTTGTTACAGATGGAATCCCCTACTCAGGTTATTAAAATTGAACAGTCACAATCTGACAGGAGTAAAAGGCCTTTTTATCCAGTCAGGTAAGACTTTCTTTTTCAACTAAGTGCAGTGGCTTCACAAGTATTTTATTTTAATTACAGGCTTGTCATCAAAACCACATTTGATGCTATTTGAGAGGTATGTCTGAAAACGTTAAATTAAAAAGTAAAAATAGGCTAAACAGCACATTCTGAACAAGGCAAAAGATTATTGTTTTGTTTTATTTTTTGAGGCTAATATCAAAAGTCAAATTTTTTTTAAAAAAAACTAAAAAATAAGAAAACCATACCTTAGAATATTTCAACAACTAACAAGAAAATTTGAAAGATGCAAGTACATGAGTAATGTGATCTGATATCATGAATCTTTTATGCTTGTCCGTTTTTCTACAGCATATCATCTGTTTGCAGCATCATGTTTTGTTTATCATTCATCTTAATTATACCTGAAAATTGTTAACTTTTCTTTAACATTGAAATGTTAATTTAAATGCTTGCTATATATTCTTTATGTATGCTTTTACCACAGGATAACAATAATTTGAAAATTACATCCCTTTAAGATCTGTTTAAGTAGTTAGATTTTTGCAATGACCGCAGAAAACAGCTGATGTGCATAATTGATACTAAATACTAAAATGAATATACAAAGATTTTTATCTTTGCACTGCTGGCTGCATTTTCACTGTTAGTAGTTTTAAAATGGCTACCGCACTTAAAATGTTCTTCTGATTTACTGAAGACTGAACAATTTTTTTCCATACAGAGTGGACCTCAGTCCAGAGCAAGTGGTAAAGTTCACGGTTGGGCGTCTGCATTTCAGCGAAACAACGTCCAACAACATGCGTAAGAAGGGCAAGCCTAACCCTGACCAGCGCTATTTTCGGCTTGTTGTTGCGCTGCATGCACACTCCGGCCAACAGTCATATCTCATCTGTGCTTCATCCTCTGAAAGAATAATTGTCAGAGTAAGAACTGATTTTCCAATTGTTAGAGTGAGAAATGAGTTTTTAGTTCACTAGTGGTCACTCATGATACAAGTGTATTCATCTGCATTTATGAATGTGTTGTCACGGCTCTTGGAGCAAATATACGTTAACTAGCTATATGAGATTTTTCATAAATACACCTTTTATCTTCTGCTTAACTATTGTGTTTTATAAGTTCAAATTACATGCTTTTGTTACAAATTAGTATTCGTGTGTGTGATGCAATAGCAAGTCTTTGTGGTTTCATGAACCAGGCATCCAACCCTGGTCAGTTTGACAGTGAGATGGATGTGTTGTGGCAAAAGGGCCACACAGGCGAGTCAGTTTACCATGTGGGACGTGTTGGCATTAATACAGACCATCCAGAAGAATCACTCACTGTCCATGGCAACATGCGATTGACAGGACATCTGCTTCAGCCATCAGACATGCGTGCAAAAGAGAACCTGCAGGAAGTGAGGGTCTTAAGTCATCAGACAAAATAAAAAGAGGAATTATTTACCGAAACAAATTCTTTTGTATGAGACAGTAAATAAAACTGATTTTATTTAAGTTGAGAATATTTGCTGCAGTAAAAACAATTATAATTTAAAAAGAATAAAACAGACTGGTCTGATTGATTTAAAGTGGCGTAAAGAGCTTATATTAAACTTAAGATATTTTTTTTTCTGATAAGGATCTTGTTTCCAACTGAAATATTTTTGTAACTTCATTAACCAGAAGATCTGGTCTCGATCTTTTGCAGATTGATTCCAAAGACCAGCTTGAGAATGTTCAGAAATTGCGTTTCTACCGGTATGACTACAGTGAAGACTATGCAGTGCATGCTGGGATACCACTGGATGATCGTGGAGATTCAGGTGTCATAGCTCAAGAGATCCTTGATGTCCTACCAGATGCCGTGAAGTCCACTGGTGATATCCATCTGCCAAATGGTCGCACACTTGAAAACTTCCTGGTTGTAAATAAAGTGAGTGTGCATGCTACATAGGCACAACAGATATATATGTTAATTTTTGTCTTTCCTTTTTTTACTATTCAACTTAAATTATAACTCCTCTCAAGAAGTTTTTTGCTGAAACACTATATCATCAATTACTGTGTGCATTATTTCCATAAAAATCTGGAATGCTTACACTGTATATGTGCTAAGCTTTTTTTTACTGTATTACTGAGTCTACAGTATGTTGTAATTTGCTCTGTGTTGCATTTTTCTTTGTATTAAACATCTCACCTCCTTCTCTCCTGAGCATTTAGCCAACCAATGTATGAAATAAAAAGTATATCAATGCTCTTTTGCTCATATCTACACAAACAAATGTGCATATCCATACCAGAAATTTCACCTTCTCTTTAGCTTAGCATTTTAAGTATGATATAATTATACTTTTCCTTTTAATGTTTTTCTTAAAGGATCGCATTTTTATGGAGAATGTGGGGGCAGTGAAGGAGCTGTGTAAGCTGACTGACAATTTAGAAGTGAGAATTGATGAACTGGAAAAGATGAATAAAAAACTTAGCAAACTACGGCGATATGACAGCATTAAATCCACTATCAGCACCAAATCCATCTCTAGTATCAGCACCTTGAGGTGTGTCTAGTCATTTTAAAAAAAAATTAACATTTAAATAATCATGTTATTGTGTGTAAAGAAACTTTGTTATGGAATCTTTTCAATAAATAAATAATTGTGTTATTCTGTGTGAAGAAATTTTTGCCCCCTTTTTCACTCAAAAAGTGTTCTTATTGTTTTGAGCATGTGAATATGTGAGAGGCATTAATATTGTTTACCATTCAAAGTTTCTCGATCTAAGGAATTTAAATTGACTTTTTATATTTTAATGTTTTGTTGTTGTGTGTGTTGGGGGGGTGTGTCCTCTTACTATGAATTGTTGTACTGTTAGTAAAAGCCAAGAGTGGGTAAAATATTGTTCTCGTCTTTATGCTAGTAGTAGTAATGCTACTGGACCACCAAAACAACAAGCAAACAGAAGCAGCAGCAGTGACAGATGTGGAAAGAGCAACAAACACAGCCACCGCCATCACCACCAACGCAGCAGCAGTGGTAGCAGCAGTTCTCTTGTTCCTGCCATGTGCGGCAACCGCTTCATTCAGATCACCATCATTATTCTCATTCTGATCATGGCATTTTGGTGAGTGAGAGTAAGCCATAGTGACCAGTAGTCAAAAGATAAGCAAAATTCACTTCTGCATTTTAGTTGGTTTTTGTGTGTGTGTGTGTGTGAAAAGAATATGTATATATACAGATATCCATCAAAGATAAGGCTTGCTTGATAAGAGTGGTCGAGATTTTCAGCAAAATCATTTGCTTTCCACAGAGACCACTAAATGACCGAATACACTAGGGCTGTGAGGTTACAAGCTTTCTGCGTTATCACAGACCCCCCTCTCCCACTTTATCTCTATTTCCAAATGTTACTGTCTGGCCATAGATGGAAACATTGAAGAGTTCTTTTGCCAAGTCCTTCACACCAACTTTAATATCACTCTTGAACAGAACTAACAAATGTACCTGCTGTGTGTGTGCATGCGCCTCAACATTAAAGATGTGTTGTGCTATAGATTTGTGTACCCACTGCTATCAATGACAGCCAAGGAGAGGTTCACCTGCCTTCCTCAAACTGATTTTTGAACCAAAAAATTGTCTAGCTCCCCCATCATACTCCAGTGTGAAAATGTTTTTAACCCTCAGCTTTGTGTGGTTTAACACCCCGTCCTCCTTCCAAATGTTAACCCTGACCTTGCCCATTTAAGCTTCTTAGTTCTTCGTAAATATGTATGTGCATACACTCAGACATATATGCTTCCACATCCACATTGGTACATAAATCTCATATGTTTGTCTGTTTTCAGCCTGGTGGCAATTACAACACTCTACATATTGGAGCGACACAAACAGACAAGCCACCCACATGCATTGCTAGCTACTCCAGCAGAATATGTAACACGGACTCCTACCCAGTGGGTCACAGTTTCTTAAATCAATCATTTATTGTTCCCTAGAAAGTGTTATGGAGGTCTCATATCACAGTGAATTATAGTAAAATGATAATCCATTACGGCCATCAGGAAGACTATTATTAAATATCATGTTTTTTAATGAGAGTGTTTGTCTGAACTAAAAAAAAAAAGCCAAAAATGTCTCAAGAATGGGTTTAATTTATTAAAACTAGAGGAGAGTACTTTCTAAGATTGCCAGCATTCAAATTTCTTTCAAAATATTTCAAAATCTCTGATGTTGAAAGGATGAAAGCGTACCCATAACAATTTGTCATCACTTTTCAGAGATCAATCAACAACAGGTTCAACTACTAGTGTTACCAATACTAGTGTGCAGGATATTGGCCACTCGTCTCTTTCACATCAGAATAGTAGTTCAACATCGGCATCTACTCATTCATCTACCCACTCAACCATTAGTTCTACAACAACTTCAAAAAAATCAGAAGACAAAACTACACACGGTAAGGAGTAATGGGGTAGCAGTGGAGGAGGGGAGGGTAGAAAGAGGGGATAGAGCAATATGATGCAAAAATAATTTGTATGCTTGGCATCATGATCCCTTGGCTAAATGAAGTACATTTGCAACAAAAATAGTTACTTTAAGGCTGAACCTTCACCTTCTGGCAGGAAAGAATGGCTGGACCAAAAGGAATGAGGTAAGGGTACTATTCAGCCAGAGGGAAGCAATCAGCAAAGCATGACCATTAGGGTAGCCATCACTATATGTACTTCTCACCTCCCTGCACAGGTCAATCCATTCTTTCCTCCCTAAAGTAGAAATTTGATCTTTAGACTCTTTACAGTTTGGTTACTTGCTTGTCTATCAGACGTTTTTCTTTTTTGTTTTGCAATGATAAATATGATAAGTGTGTGAATAAATTTTAAAATGTTGAACTATTGATTTTGGCATGTGTGGGTAGTTTGATAGAACTCACTTAATGATTGAAGAAAGCAAACTGCAGTCTGGGCTGTTTGTACAGGAACGACATCAATTGATCCTGCTGTTTCGGGGAATCAAAGACTCCCTGCGTATCCAGTCTGTGATAAGGGCCACTGTGAACTGCAGTGCTGCCCTCCACCACAATATGACATGCCATCTGGTGAACCTATAGTGATTCCCCTAGGCAATCGGCAGTCATATAACACTATAACTCATGGTAGTTATGTTTTGCTCAGTTTATGTCACTTATGTGCTAGCAGCTTCTTTACACAAAAGAAATCCAGAAGAAAATTTCTGCATGAGTATTGCATATATTGCATGAAAGGCTGGTCTGTTTTTATGTTTATCAGCATGTTAAAGTTAGCTTGAATGTAAAATTCTTTCCAAATGCCTGGGATGGGCAAAGAGATATAATGTCTCCTAAAATCTGTTAATAACCATGTGAATTCCATTCTTAAGACTTGAACCTACAATCATCACCGTTTTCAAAGAGAGGCCAAAGTTCATGAATATGCTAAATTAACTTATGCTCCCAGCTGGTTGTACCTTTGATGATATAACAAGGGTTGATATAAGTACCTTATTGTTTGCATAATAACATACATCATGTGCCATTGTGGAGAATTTTTTAAAATAAATTATATGGAGATGAGCTATGTTGTTTGAAATATATTATGAAATATATTGAACATACTTGCATTTTTTTGCAGATGGAAATGAATCTGGTGGGGACGAAGACTTAGTCGGCCAACCATTCGCATCCCAAAATTCTGTTGACCATGGAAACAGTGAAATGGTATGTTGTGGTTTATAAATGGCACATAAAAATATTGAAAAATATGCATGGTAGGGTGGAAGGGGGTTATATATTATTCCTTTCAGTTTTTGCCATCAGTAAGGACTTTGTGATGCAATAGCCATAATAGGAAAAATGTGTTTTTATGTTTTGGAAGCTGTGAGCTTATTCCATCTGCTGTAGGATTTTCACCATTAGATTATTGTCTCTTTTCATGCTTGTGCAGTAATGACCTATACAGTTTAAAGACTTTTTTCCAAATGGCATGTAATATCAAAAAGTAATAAATAGTCATCTTAGAAGAAAATTACCAAAAAATAAGTCAGAACAGGGTCTGTTAATAATAAACACTTAATGAACATACGTGCTCCAATATCATAGCAGACACAGGAGACCTCAAGCCACAATGCCTTCAACATGGGACCTCAGAATACCGAGAACCCACACTTCCAGGTTATCATTGCAGGCTCTGGAAGGCCTGGCCCGCCCTACAATGCATATGGTGGTAAAGGTGGTCCTATTTACCACTACATATACAAACGACAAGGTAAGCTGAGTTGTTAATCTTTACAATAATTTGTTACCTAAGAGTAGCTGAGATACAGCTGTTTACCTTAAATGATGCCAGCGAAGTTTTGGGAAATTACCCTAAGTCTGGGAAATGATCAGTTTGCATTCTGCAGAACACTTTAGTAAATGTGTTCACAATAGAGATCTTCAATACAAGTTAGAAAACAGAATAAACAATATTATAGCAAAGAAACTTGTTTTTCACAGCTTCTGCATCTTCTGATGAGGATGAGATTGTGCTGGTTGTCAAAGAATTGAACTTTACCGTCACCAACAGTTTCTGCCTCAGTCCCTGTACTGGCCTCAACCGCTCTTACTTCATTCAGCTTCATCAGTTCTTTGGATTCATGCCCATTACACTTCAGTTCAGGTGTGTGCATCTGCTTAACTGTAAGCCAATTCATAGCTTTAAATGTTAGAAGATTTTCATTTTGTATGCTTTGAATTTGTAGTGACAACCTGCATTTTGTGTAATTATTGCAGAATGAGGGGAGAGCATCGAGTGACTCTGTGCAACACACAGCCCTCGGGTCAATGCCCAGGAGTTCAGAACCCCTCTTTAGAGCAGAATGAGACTAAAACTGTAAGTTGGCTTATCTTTTTGTCTTCTTCCCCAGGCACAGCTAATGTTTTCAGGCATAGGGAGGTTCATAATAGATATTGTGTTCAACTTTAGAACAGTTTCAGCACTCACTCAGGCTGTGAGTAAGGAACTCTTGTCTGCCCATGCCCACTCGTCTATGCATATGTACCTGATTTATCATAAATTAAGACAGAGCTGTGCCACAGCATGAATCAAAGGATGTATTAGTCACTATGTGAAAATACTGTTTTATACATTTTTTAATGGAAAAGTAGTGTTGTTTCATTACTGGGGGAAGTGGGGGTTGTCAGTAGTGGCAGTTTTTGAAACATTTTGAAACGCACAGAGTGTTGAAAGAAATGAGAGGTGTCCTGGACAATTTCTGTCACAGGATATTGCATACGCTTTTCTTGCATTTTTAATATTTGCTATGATCTAATATCTTCTGTGTTCTTGGGAAAAAAAAACAATTTAGTCTTGTCATTTTTTATTTAGGGTAGCATTGTGGAATGGCTCCTGAATGTTGGAATCAACTTCCAGACTATCTACAACTTCCGCATCACAGAAGGACAGGGCATATTAGATAATGTGAGTAGGGTTAGTCATGCTGTGCATTTTATTTACAAGAAGATTGTCACTTTTCCATTTTTGCAAACAAGTTTTTTTTTGTCTTTGTTGTCTTGGAGTATAAGACACTAATTTAGAGTCTTAAATACATAAACTTTCGTATATTCAAGTATAGACAAGAATTTCTTTTAAATTTGATGTTATTGAAAGTATATTACTATGTTTGCACTGGACAGAATACAGCTGAGGAATGCAGCCTGCAGCCTGCTGAGGGACGCACCATCCGCACGTTCAGTCTGAAGTTTCAGCGTTTCTGTCCTTCAGACAATGTGGAGTAGATGTGGTGTCAACAGAAGGAACTAAATTACTTAGCTGATCATCAGCTGTGAACATTATTGGCGCTGTCTTAGAACACTTAAGCCTTGAAAGTCCATGGCTGTGCTTTGAGGACAGGACACTGTGCAAAGCCCATACTCTGGCCTGAGTGTTTCAGATCATGAATGACCCATGGGCATCAAGCAATATTAGAAGGCATCCAGTGATCACATTTAATTGAGCAGCACTCGGTTTTATGAAAGGCAACCGTCAGTTTTGAAATATGACTTGTGCAATGATTCAAAAGCTCGTTTTGCAAAGTCTAATTTTAACTTTTTATCATTTCTTTATGTGGCATTCATTCCTCATGTTGTTTTAAATCAGTGATTAAATGATCTACTAAACTGTTATTTCAAGACACACATATTCAAAGTTAATGACCTGTTCAAGGCAGAAGGGAATATTATCACCAGCTTTATTTTTGATTGATCTTCCAAATGAATTTTCCTGTGAACAGTATACAGTGCACTGTCAGAAACAGTAAGCACCTGTCAGAAAACATCCTGAAAGTCATGCAAGCAGTCTTGACAGGGGTCAGTCATTTATGGAACAAGCCTTTGTCATCACACCTCACATATAAGATTTTTGATGAACTGGTTGATGGTTGTCCTTTTTGGAAACTGTTCATTTCACTTAAAAGAGAGTTTAGACTCTGAGAATGTCTGCCTAGGTGGAGGACTTGAAGATGCATAACCACAACAGTTGGTGATAATAACTGTCTTAGGGTGGTGCATGAACTGTTTATATTTGGACAAACTTAGACACATATGCGCTGCATAATCAATATGTACAATTGCTAGTAAATTTAGGAGACAAGAAGTAATTGCACAGCTGTTTTGGTGTTGACAAGTTTGTGATGATCCAAATGTATTTGAAATCAAAGATTGAGTGTGCTATATTTGTAAAGCGATTTATTTCGGCCATGTCCCAACAGGTATGTTAGTGTGTGCAGCTAAGTGTCAGGTTTAATCTTCAAAATAATTAGTTAATTACAAACTGGCATTTCCAATAATTTTAATAAAAAATGATGATGGATATTTTAAAATCAAGGACTGATATATGCCACCCGGGCTCACAGAGCTCTCACTGTATTGCACAGTAGATTCCATGATACCTGCAGCAGGCAGTCAGCTTATGTCTTATCAACTCTAGGTGATAGCCAGAGTTAATGACTTCTAGAAAGAAAGATTGTAAGGTTGTTGTTGATTTTTACATTACCAAAATTAGAAAAGTAATAGCTGCTGAAAATGCTACCAAGTTTCTTCCCCACCTCCCCAGTAAAATGTCGTGCTAACAATGGAAAAGTATTCTGAGGTGTGTATATTGTCAAATATTTTTCCTTTATCATTGTGTACATTCCACAAATGGGCTTGATACATGATTTATCAGAAATTATCTGGATGAGAACTTTTTTAAATTGGAAATGGCCTGCTGAGGGAGGGAGGGTATTCAAATTAAGGTGAGCGGTTGCTCTTTTATGCAGTTTGGAAGGTGTGTGAGACGGGAGGAGGTGGTGGCACATTTTTTGGGGGGTTAGCACTAAGGCTGTGAGGAAAATTTTTACTGAAACTGCAGTTAAGATATCCAGTTTCAACTATTTATGCAGTTTTCTGTTCAATGTTTACAACAAAGTGTTGAAGAATATCTTGTATATTTTAAATATATAAAAATATCTTTGTTATAATTGCATTTTTAACTCTTAAAAAACAAAACCATTCCAGAATACATCATTGCAAATTTATTTCCATATGCTTTTTATCATCTTAAAGAACCTGTTTGCAAAATCACAAAGCATGCTATGGGCAGCAGACTTGATTTCTATGGCTTTTTTTGTTAAGTCCTGTGCTTTTGTATTGAGTGTAAGTTCAATTTTATTTAAGACAAAATGAGTTTATCTTTCACCAAAGATGACTAGTTTCCAGTCTCTAAGGCAGTCTATGCAGTGCCTAAGGAGTTTATGCAGATGAAAATAATCTTTGTGCAGTTCGTTTTCAATATCATGTAATCAGAAGTCATTGATAGTGGTTATATATAACTTTTCTAGTTTACCTCACAGAAATAGTAGAGAATTACAACCACAAAATCTTTTCATAAATTATTTACAATAAGGCACATGTTTATGTATGTTTAAATAATAGACATATATAAGTAAAACCCCATAAAGTTCATTCTGGAAAGTGTTTAAAAGTGTCTAATTTGTTGGCAGGGTGCATCAAAAAGCAAATCACAATGCCCTTTTATCAAAAAGGTATTCTTCCTTATTTTTCTATTGAGATTTCCATAAATACCAGTTTTTATTCTTCCTTGTTGGCTTTATATGATGTCATACCATTGAGAGAAATCATCATTCTGTTTTAACGTTGTATGAAAACTATCTTTTCCTCTAAGGCCACAGAGACTGTTTTGCATGTTGTAACCACCAAAAGCGTGTACTATTTGGCTTTTGCTATTGTAGACCACCATTTTTCACAAAGGATGTGAACTTTTTAACCAGTTCACTATATCTGCAAAGATTCAGCTATGAAGTAGTTTGTTTTATCAGTAGTAGAGATGAACCTCGTGCCTCTATACTAGACTGATATCTTTGAGGTTTGTTTTTTTTTTTTTCAATCCAGGGCACTAAAAGGTGTGTGCATTAACAAAACTTTCATGATGAGAGAGTGTGCATGCGTATGTGTGCTCATGCTCCTATATGAGTTAAATGTATTTTGTTATTCAGTTTGTGTACAGCTTTAAAAGCATGGTAACCAAATTCAAAATTTCAACATGATCTGCACATTATTTATGCTTGTGAAGAAAAAGACGATTTTCAGCCTTAAGAAAACAAAACATTATCAGTCCATTTTCTTCGTTTACAATCACTTCGCAGTTAGACACTGAAAAGTAGCCATGTAATACACAATACACAGAGAAGAAGCAAGACTCCGTCTGGGTTTAGTACTAGTAAATCATCATTCTGTTAACAAGCCATTAAAGATTGATATTCTCACCTGCGGTTTGGAAGGAAGTCAAGACCTTGTGACACACAAAAGTATGCTTGTCTCATTCACATCTTTAAAGCTTTTTCATCGACTTCAACACTCAATGATAGCAATTCAAAGATAATTAGAATAAGAAAATTATCACTTAAAATTCAGGTCAGTTTTTGTAACGTTAAATTTTAAAATCAAAATTTTGTTGAGCTTATGACGACACTCTGTACCAGTGAATCTTTGAGCTTTGCTTCTTGTTTGACTTAGGTTAACTTCAAGCTTTAGCAGCATTAGAAACTAGATGAGGCTTGTTGCATCAGGATGTACAAATTGAGCACAGTCTTAATTTAATTGAAATAATCAGCACTGATAGAGGTGTTCAAATGTTTCAGTGCAACATATCCAGATCAGTTTATGTCTTGTGGAATATTTGTTGACAATTTGGTTTTAAAAAATGTAGCTGGGTTTCATCGTTTCTGAAAGTTTTCTTGTTTACAAAAAGTTGTTGGCAGGAGGAGAGGTGGAGAAAAAGGCTGTTTTTACTCTACTTATTTGTTTTCTTGTAAACAAATAACTTCTAAAAAAAATTATTCATGATGTCATGGTTTAAAAGTGACATAGGTCTGCATGGACATAAGTAGCTTTATCACTTTATTAATATCTAATGATCCAAAGAATGACACTTGAAATAATGGCAAGATGACACTTTGTATCAAAATTTGAGTTAGGGCTTTGTTTTTTTAACAGGAATTTCAGTTGTTGCCTTAATGAAGAGGTTCTAATAATACACATTCCACAAATTTTTAAAGTATTCTTTAAAATTTTGTTTCAAGGAGTTGATCGCTGCATGTAAATATTTACAAAAAAAATGTTGTTTTTCCATATAACTTTTGAGCATGGAATACAAAACCTTTTTTTTTTTTGTTGTTGTTGTTGATATTGTTGTTGAAATAGATAACTGCACTGAAGCTGTTGCAGTTTAATAAAATGTTATTGTATAGCCCTCTCTACAGTCATTTCAGTTGTTGATAAACTTCTTAGAGCAGTCCTAGAAATTTTTTAAACTAAGGCATGAACACTTTCTTGTCAGAGAACAGGGATATAAGACTGATGGACAGTCCAGTAATGAATGCTTTGCATATTTTAGCTTTTAACATGTTCTTTTATGTCCAGATATCAGCAGTTGATTCCAGAGAGGTTATATAATTATAAGCTATTACTATCTTTTCTGGGGAACAATTTTCTCTCTTGGCCTGTATTCTGAGTGTTGACTTTGTAATTTATAGTGTGCACAACTTATACAATTGCATATTTGTACAGTTTCTTTCAGACTCCAAATACTCTGAACTTTTTGAGTTATTCTGCTTTTGCAGCAAATGTTCACTCCTTTCTCTAACTTTTTGTTGATATGGTTTTAGTTATTTCCAATTAAAAATGAGTTTACCCAACGTGTACAAATACTAAACAAATGTTTGTAAAATTAAAGGCAAGCAAATCTTAGCCTTAGGGCCAGCCATATTATTTGTTCACACTTTTTCCAGTCATTTACTTGGTGAGGAAATATGATAAATGAAAATTCAAACTTTTGTTGACTCATCTTTTTTCACTCTCAGAAAACCAGGTGAGATTACAGATTAAAGCTGGTATTCATTTTCAGTGTTTATGATTTTAATCATGGATTATTATTCTTCAAAGGTTCTTGAGCAAAATATTTTAAATTTATATGCAATATAATTTTTTTAATACCATCAGTAATGGTAAATATTCTTTTGCTGATGCAGGCCTCTAATGACCAAGAAGTATGAATGGAAGACGGTGTACAAGATGGGTGCCCCTTTCTTTTTATAGTCTTTATGTATTTGTGTACACACACTCACATATAAAGAATATCTCAGCAGAAGAACTAAGCAAAAGTTAAGCAAAGGAAAAAGTAGAATTAACCTCATTTAGTCACTTGTAATGGCTTCTTTAGGTCACAAGACAATTATATTCTCAGTTCACTGGTGTTGCTGGCATGCACACTTAATTGCAGTCATGTTATTAAAATAAGCAGCAAAGGAAAAATATTATCAAAAGAGGCAGCATATCCAAGCAAAAGGACTGTTAATTTGTGAGCTGAATCTAAGTAGTGAAGTGGTCTTTCCATTATAAATATTCTCATGAGAATTTGCATGTTTTTAAGCTTTATAATTATTTCATCAAGTTTACATCATTTTTAATGCCTTTACCAAATTTTATTGTTTTAGCTGTACTCATGAAATCAGTAAACGTTGTCTAAAATATAATAAAAATCTAGCATATTCTTGAATCATGTTTTTCATTGAATAAAAATGTGTTTCTTATTCTTCTGCAGGATTGTAACGCTTATTTCAATCTAGATTTTCATTGTATTGTACATAAGCATTGCCAGAAATTTTTTCTTACCACTGTTGCAATATATGTTTTAGTTGTCTGGTGTCTTCATCTTGAACTTGGTACATACAGATATTTCTTGACAACTGTATTATGTCACTCATTTTTGACATATTGTTTAGCATTTCCTCATTTGCCAATCAAATATTTACAGGCCTTAAAAGATTCATGTGCTGTTAATGATCAACCACTATAGTGGATTAAAATGTGTACAGAAGATCTATTTTTAAGACTTTCTGTATGAGAAATTCTGCCTCAGAAGCTTGACTGTTTAAGAAAAAATACTTAAATGAATGGATTTTTATTTGGAGAAATGTAAAAATGTGCCGTTAATGAATCTGCGGCGAACAGGCCATGCTGCAGCTGATTGTTCTTCGAGCGCCAAATGTGCAAACTGTGACTGGTCTCCTGTCGCTCCTTCTATAGCGACTGCCGAAGTGGAAGGAAGAGGCAGCCATTCAGCGCGTACGTTGTGGAATCTGGGTGGCTCCTCAGGAGCATCTTCTACTTCAAGCTCCATTTCCTTCTCGGCATCTGTCGCAAAAACGACCGTCAATCTCTGTATCTATCCAGACGGACATAATTAACATATGGGTCTCTTCTGAGGGCCCTGTCCCAGTCCTTCAGGCTATGCCTCCTCCTCCTCCTTCTGCTACACGCTGCGGTGGCATCCAGTAATCACAAAAATCTCAAAACACACAAGCATGTCAACCCACACAAGCATCACAGTCCAAGCATCCCCTTTACCAGTCAGAAACACTCCACGCAGCAACCACGCAACACAAAAATCACAAGGAACAAGAATACTACACCGCAGGCAGACAGTAACACAAAAACAAAAACAAATTAGCCAGAAAAACTCACTACTCAGCAGAAAATCGAAGCCGTCCCCTACCTTCTTCATCTTCTTCCTCTGCTTATGTGAGGCGCTCTGCGTCTTTTCCACACAGATGGATATGTCAAAAATCCCTGAGTGGAACTGTCGAGAGATCCGAGACAACTTTGAAGAACTCCAATGCCGTTTCTCTCCTGATATTATAGCACTACAGGAGACCCTTCTCCTTTTCCTCCTTAACCTCCTTTTCCATCAATGGCTTTTGAGTCTTACATCAGGATCTCAGACTGACCTCCCTTCAGGTGGGACTGCTCTTCTCATTCGCTCCCACCTTTTGTTTAGCCAGATAACATTTTCCACTCCTCTTCAAGTTGTTGGTGTCCGGGTTACCCTGGACAAGACTATCACTATTTACTGTGTCTGTCTCCTCCTTCTGCTGGGATATCCCGACAGGGCGTTGAGGGCCCTTTGATCCAACTTTCCTACTCCCGTCCTTCTTTTGATGTCCAGAGCCTGAATTCCGATAACTCCGAAAAGTACAATCTACCCTTCTCTCTCTCTGAACTGCAACAGGCCCTTCAGAAGTGCAAAGACTGCTCAGGACCCAGACATTTCTTATCAACTCCTGACTCATCTTCCACATGTCTCTCTCCTTCTTTTAAACATTTAACTTTATTTGGGTGTCCATCTGTTTCGCTCCCTCGTGGAGAGAAGCAGTCGTGGTGTCCATCCCATAACTGGCAAGAATCATTCTGATCCCAACTCTTACCGTCCTGTCGCTCTTACTAGTTACCTATGCAAAACCCTAGAACGCATGGTGAATGCCCGGCTCACCTGGCATCTCGAATCTCCTCTCCAACCTGCAGTGTGGCTTCAGAAAATGTCCCAGCATCCTGGAGCATCTAGTCCGTTTTGAAACTTTTGTCGGAAAATATTATGTTTTAGGGATGTTTTGATTTGGAGAAACACTACCCGGAAGCAAGGTATTCTGTTGGACCTTCACTCCCTTTGCTCACGGGGTCGTATGCCACTCTTCATCAAGAATTTTCTTTCGCACCGCCTCTTTCAGGTTCGAGTAGGGTCTATCCTGTCTGATCCTCATGAACAGGAAATGGGCGTCCCTTAGGGTAGAATTCTTTCAGCAACTCTTTTCAACACAATAATAAATGCACAATTTATTAAGCTCATACTCACACTCCTAAGGAGCATGCTCTTATCGCTTAAGAAGAACGAAACTTGGACAGCATACGAGGGACAGGAAAACAAAAAAAATAACATATGAACTATAAAAGAATAAACAACCGTACTAAACGAAGAATAAAATCAAATACAGAAAACACAAAGAACCAAATAACAAGAACAAGAGCTGAGAATAACATGATATTGCAAAAGGAAGGGTGGGAAAAAGGACTAGCATTATGGGAAAGGCTGTTAGGAGTAATGTTTACGGAAGAGGTGTTTTTCAGTGCACGTTTAGGGGATTCAATAGTGAGTGGGTGGCGGGTATGGAAAGGGAGAGAGTTCTATTAATTGTTTCTCTGCACAATAACTAAAACTCCTGTGGCCATATGTTGTTGTTTTGGTGACAGGAAGAGTAAGGAGACGATCATCAGACGAGGAGCGGAGTTGTCTAGCTGGGATGTAAGGGAGGAGCAGTTCAGAGAAATAATCAGGGCAGGTGCCAGCAAAGAAATTAAAACACAGCACGGACAGTGTGGACAGTTTGTACTGGATGCCAGAAGGGATGGGAAGCCAGTGTAGAAAACGAAGGGGGGTGGCGTGGTCCCGTTTCCTAGCTCTAAGCACCAGACGTGCAGCAGACTTCTGTACTTTCTGGAGTTTGTGAAGAAGGTATACAGGGCAGCCAGCAAGCAAGGAGTTGCAGTAATCAAGTCTGGATAAAACAAACACACAAAAAAGATGTGGACCGGCGCATCACACGTCGAGACTCTGGGGCCTGGCCATCAACAACTCTACGCAGATCTGTCTGTCCATGTTTGAGGCCTCGTTTTATATAGATGACGTTTTATATAGATGACGTTGTATGTAGATGACGTGTGTAGATGACGTTATATGTAGATGACGTTGTATGTAGATGACTTTGCTCTCTGCCTCCGAGGCCGATCCCTACCTCGAACGTTGGCTTCAACTGTGCGTAAACGTTGTGCAAAGGTGGATGACAGAAAATAGCTTGAGATTTTTTCCTACGAAGTCAGTATGCATCCACTTTTTTCAGGTGTGTATCTCAAATCATCACAGGTTAGTCAAATAATTGGCCACATACATGTTAGATGAAGATGACTAGTACATACAATAGTAACAAAGGCTGCTCATAGAACATACACCTTTCACCATGACTACTATAGTCAAAAGCCAATTTTTTTTTCTTCTTCACCTATTCACCCCAGTGGAGCATAGTGCCGCAACTGCACCCCGCCATTGGATCCGGTTTGGGCGTCCCTTTCCATTTGGGACCATGTCATGACAGCTGCCTCCGACTCTCTGTGGACCGGTCTCCTCCACGTCTCCCAACCCTGCGCCTCCTCTGTGGGCAACCCCACTTCCTCTTCTTGGTGTCTTGGCTGGCAGATTTTTGGTTGGTTCTCTCCCACAGGTTTGTATTGGAGATCTTCTCGGGCCATCTAATGTTGAGGATGTGGCGCAGACATCAGTTGACAAATGTCTCAATCTTATTGATGGTGTTTGTCACATGCCATGTCTCAAGATCCATATAGAAGGACTGATTTACGATGAAGAGGATCTTGGTGTGTAGAGATGCCTTGGAGTTCCAGATAGGTCGCAGGGTGTGGAATGCAAAGCCTGTCTTTATTTATTCGGCCTCTTACATCTTCATCTGCACCTCTATCTTTGCTGACTATGCTGCCAAGGTATAGGTGAAATGGTCAAACTCTGTAACACATTCCCCATGTAGTTGGAGTGGGGCTTCTAGCTTGTTGTTGACCCGCATTACCTCCGTCTTCTTGATGTTGGTTGTCAGGCCATTAATCTTTTTTAGGCTCAATTGAATTTTAAGCATGTTTTTTAGGTATAACTTTTGTGAGATTTTCAGCTCTCCTTTGCATGTATTTATCATGTTTTGATTGTAACTTTGTATTTATATTTTTCAGAGGACAACTTCATTGATAGTCTGCATTCCACTTTCTGTCTCTGTACAGATCGTATATTTTTTTCTCCCACATTTTACATCAAGCTTATTCCTACTTGTTATTATTCAGAATTTGATCTGAAAAATTTTAGGTTTCATCATAAAAAAACTGATGAGTTTATTTACCCCAGCTACAGAAAGTCATACAGATGATAACATCAAGATTTATAGATGAGACTTTAGCTGCAAATTACCCTTCCCAGAATTCATTAATTACAAACCCTATTAAGTATACTGCAATCTGCAATTCTACAGGTCTTCCAGTTCACTGGCATTCTCAAATTCTCATGCATTCTCTGAACACCACCACAAGAAACCCCGAGATTGTGGGGACTTAATCATGTTTATTTTGTGCCCCAGTTCCTGCAACCCAGTCACATTATTTTTGTTGAAAACTCAACACTTTTGACAATAGCCATTAACAAAGAAAAGCCTACATTCATCTTTTCATCACCTTCATTGTTCTGCATAGTTTCCCCAACACATTTCTATTCTTATGCAAAATAAATATAATGCTTTATTTCAACTAATTTTGCTGTGCTTACAAAAGACCCAAGGCAGCTGAAGTGTGTAGAGACTCCAGCATGCCAAATGCTGTTATGCTCATTTTACATAACTTTGAGAACAAGTTGCCTCAAGCAATCTATTTCTCTCATGTATGGTCTTTGCAGAACTTCTAACAACAATAATTGTACCACAACACTGACATCACAGTTCTCACAGGTCATCTTCCAAAATAAGCACATACTAAAACCTATAAATGTACTAAATCAAAAAGTTTCATACTTCAAAGTTATCTGTTTATCAATTTTTATGCATGATTTCCCAAAATCTAGGCATCTTTGTCTTCAAACATGATTTTTCTTAATTGTTCTCTACTTGTGCATTATTTTATGAGCAACTTTTACCAAAGACTTTCATAAAACCATTAATTTGACACTCCTTCATCTTAAAACCTGTGCACAGCTGAGATCACTGGTCTTGTAAATATAAAGGAATGCAGCAGTCATTATCCAGCTCCAAAGCCTACTTGATATTCTTTGTAGTTCTTTAAAGGATGAAATAATTTGCAAAATGATCTATCACAAAAAAGATGGCACCACATCTGCTGGTCCCAACTAAATGGAAAAAGAAAGATAACAAAACTGTCCAAAATCATAGCTTTGGTCTTTTCAGCATTTGCTGGCATTACTAACTCCATTTATTCACAACCGATAAAGCTTGTGCTTGGAACATTAGGCAGCACCATCAAAATTGTGATGAGCAAACAAATTGAAAAAAATACTCCCTGAATGGCTGCAACACACTATCATGAACCTCCCAAAAAACTCCAACCCAGTAAGGCTCACTGCATGTTCTTTCTTACAGAAAAGATGTAAGCAAAAATATATCCAGTTCTCCTGGCACTATAATGTTACATAATCACTCAAGATAGACACTGCACAAGATGAACTAATACAAAGATCTTCCACTGCTTTTTTTAAAAAAAACCCAAATAATAAGTTAATGAAAATCTTTAGTTTGGCATTGGTCTGGCAATCACAAGTCAGATTTAAGTGGGGAAAGGATAGCTGGGATCCCACCAATGAAAAATCTTTATGGCCACCACAGGATCCAGCACACATTCAACTGCGTGACCTGACGAGAGAGAGGCTGCTGTAACATGACTGCTGTCAAAGCTCAGGCGAATGCGTTGATGTCGAAAGCCATGACTAAGGGAGATGTGAACACCAGACAACAGCTGACCCATGACGGCTGGGGAGGTAGAGGAAAAGTGGGTGCTGGTCACCTGCAAGGTAAGTGCAGAACATTCTCGTCACCACAATGTTGCCATTAGCTATGCTGTAGGTTAAGAACTTATAATCAAAAGGACCAATGAGTGGTTTGCTTTAAAGAATAAAGGAAATGATTTCTGCTTAAAGAAAAAACAGAGGAAACATATACCTAACAATGTATCACTTGCGTACTTGCCTCTTAGAAGTAAATAAAGTGTAATGTATACAAACATGGCATCATTCAGCTTTGTATCAAGGTATAAGGCTTTAAAGTGTTTAAAATGCTATACCAATTCTTACACACTGTCAATATGTTCCTCATGTAACTTACTCTAAGTTACTTTCTTAATATAAAAACTGCTATAAATTGAGTAATCAGACTTATATAATTTCTCATGATCTAAAACTAACCTGAAGCACACAGCAGCCCTCCTCCGGGTTGTAATAAATATTGTTGTAGCCATTTCGGATGTCTTCACAACGTGTATATCTGTTGGTAGAGGGCTGATAAAGTGGGGAGAGCCTTTGCAGCTTGAAGCAGAAATGCCATTTGCCTTGTGCTGGCTGGTGCCAAGCTAGCAGACACCTATAGCCAACTAGTGTGTGAGCATCTGATTCAAAAGGACCATGCAATCGTACACGCTCGACTAAAACTGGGGAAAGGAAGTACAGTGCTCGTATACAGCGAGCCCGCAGACCATGATTTCGCTCCATTGCCTGAGGCCTAAGGTCTGCAGGAAGATCCTTTTCCTTGCTGTAATACCTGCCAAAGTATAGCACTGATTAGTAATAGCAAAGTGTTCTGTATTTTGTGCATTCTGAAAACAAAAGCTGCACGTGAATGATGAATGTGCATCCACATTTTGGTATGCAAGCATTTGACTATCCAAAACTAACAGACATTTGCTTTTTCTGCCACTCCCCCACCATCCCCATGAACAGGAAATAGATTTCAAGATAAGTACACAAAATTGATTGGATGCAGCAATTTCTTCCCTTAAATGATCGCATTTTTTTAAAGTAAGAAAAACAATCAGCATCATCACAGCTTCTCTACCCACTCTGAAGGGTGTTGTCCCATGCTGTTCACCCTGAAACAAATGGTTTCCAGTGGAATTGAGTTAACATACTCCCCTATGTTACAAACCTGTTGTAAAGACTTCTCCAGAATGCTCTTTTCTTGGTGGTGGCATAAGCATCCTTACATAAAACTCCAAACCGCCCCACTGACTCAGGATAGATATAGTCAGCCAAGATGTACCACAGATCAGCAGGGTAGGTAACTCCTATCTTTTCCTGTTCCGCTGATTGTTTTGATATCCGACCTTTTCGGCGAGTTGGTGCAGCCGTGGCTCCTTGAGTTTCTTCATCTGTAGCCAAGCAACAAGAGGCACCATGAAGGGTAATGTTCAAAATGATTCAGTTTTCAGCTTCAGCCATTTTAGCTAACACCAGTACTTGTTTGACCAAGAGGAACAATGATTCAATTTTTAAATATCTTTAGTCAACAAAATAACTATTCACACTTTCACTCCTCTCTGTGTCAGCAGTCATTTGTACTACAAGAGCAGAGAAAATGATAAGGGCTTGTAACATGTGAAAGGTAACTTACGGCAATAAGCTAATCAGCTGAAGATTTAAAACAAAAAAACTTCATAACCTTATGACAGCCAAACACAAAAACATAAATGTTGGTCCCAGTTATGTCTCATTTCCCATAAACTGACCAAAAAGCACTGTCAAGTAGCTTATCACTAGAATTATGCAAAAGATAGTTAACAGAATACACTTTGACTGTGCATGCCCACTTTTCTATTCCTCACCACTCCCACTCTCAACACACATAAAGAGGAAGAAAGGCTCAAAGAATTTACTACTAGTGTGCATCCCAGAGATAGAGGTCACTGTCTACAGAATACATCCAAATGTATAACCAGTCTGTTTCCTGAGTGTAACTGATTAAAATTAGTGATAGCTGACGTGCTTTCTGATATGGATGTAAAACAACAATATGGAGTTTGCTAGGAGTAAAACCAGAGCAAAACATCGACCAAAAAAAGAAAAAAAAACAAAAAACAAACCCCACCAAAAATTATCATACCTTCTGCTTCAAATTCTCCCTCTCTTTGTCAAGAGTTACATCAAAGTCTTCAATGTCTTTTTCAAACCAGCTCAGGTCTTCTTTTAGTTGTTGTGCACTTTGTGTAGCACCCAATGTCTTTACTAAAAACATAAGAATGATCGTGTACACACACAAACAAAACATCTTGAGATTAAATAAAAAGCACTGATTTCAAGTTACACTTCTTTGTCTTAATAGCTTATTTTACAAATGTCCAATCCAGAATTTTAAAAAACATCCAGAAGTTGTTGCAAAATAATAGTTATATTGTATTATTTTATGAAATGTATCAAAATATGATTGAGAGGTTCTACTCTATCTGCTGCCATTTGAAAAATAACTAGCAGGGTTCAATGTTTTTTTTTTTCTAATGATCAAGTAAAGCACAGTGCAATTGGAAGATACTAATTCCCAAATCTGGGTGAATACTCTACTTTTATCTTTGTGACATATGCTTACCAAAATCACCACACAGAGGTTAACAACACATGTCACAATTGTGCATGGATATGTGTGACAAAATGTGACATGCATTCATACACCCCTTAACTGATACCAACTGACTACTAGTCTGCTGGGACTGGTTGTTGGTGGAAACTGGATAGATTCAGTATCTGAAACTTAGATCTACCATGAAATGACCAGTCCAGTCCTTTGCTTGCCAGCTAGTTCTAACCTTGTGTCACATGAGGATTGCTGCAATGCTCTACACAGTCACTGTCTTTTACATTCCCTGTATAAGATTTGGAGCAGCCTTTTCAGGCAATTGGTGAATGTCTGTGTTCTTCTCTTTGTACTGGCAAACTGGATTCACATCTCACATCTGTACAGCAGGATGGAAAGTACAAGAGACCTGTAAAGCCTATGCTCAAAGCTGTTCACCTACCCAAGCAGTACTCCATTAATGTTCAGTCTGTCTTGCAGCTTATAGTTAATGCCTGCCATCAGATGTCTTGTATATGGGCCTCCCACCAATGCAAAGGATCCACATTGAGCATTTCAGCCAACACAGAAGAAGTGGTATTTTGTTAATTAGGTGTATCTGTGTAATTAGGTGACCTCTTTTTGTGCATGCCGATGTTTGTAGGTGTATCTTGAGAACAGAAAGAATGATATTCACCCAGAATTGGGGAGATATTGTCTTGTATTGAGCTTTACCCACTCATTTGAAAAAAAAATGGCACTCTACTAGACCCTTAACTAGGTATAAAAATTTAGGAAGAAGAAACAAGAGCACAAAAAAAAAAAAATTGCTGTGTATCAGCTTGACTTGTCTTAAGAAAATCCTGTTCCACTTTCATCTTTGCAATTACTCAAAGGGTTTTAAACAGCCATTACCTTCTCTGATGACATTGCAAGACATGCCCTTCTTTATTCGTGCGCAAGCTTGTGGTCTTGATGAATCAGCATAGTCATAAACTGTCAGATCTAAAAAAACGGATGCATTAGTTTCGCAATGTATTTTATTCAAAACTGTCATGACCGAAAATTGTGTTTTGTGCAAACTTGCAGTATTTTCTAATAACAAAAAATTGTAATGAATAAAAAAGGAATGATCATAAAACAAATATTGTCTCAGATAAAATTATTGTGTATATGATTATTTAAAACGATGACCAAAGTAAACCGCCTTATGCCAGCTGTATTATCACATTTGAAATTTTGATCCAGTGTCAGCTAGTCCTTTCAGCTGACGAAAAGGTTAAATCCAAATTATATTTGACAAAAGAAGTTTTATTTTACCACTTATACATGTATCAATTTCATGTCTTTAGACTTTGAAACGTTCTCATACGATATATGTATATGTTTGGGCCTACCATTCGCCAAATTAAAATCCTGTCTACGTTTGCCTTTTTTCCCCGACATTTCTGCTTAAATCCTTTTGTTCCTGCTCCTCTAAGTCGCCTTAGTTCGTGTAAAGTTGACGTAATTTGAATAACGAAGTTCATGCTGAACACGAGATTAAGTGATTTTGGGCAAAGTGAGGTGGAGAGCGAGTGGTTTATACGTCTACCCCATGGCAGCGCTCTGGTGGACGCCCTCTGCTGGGAAGTTCTAGAGTTATCGTTCCTTTCCGGTGCATTGTGGGCATGACACAATTTCCATCATGGAGAATGGCTCCGCTCTTAGATCGGCGACTGGTCGGCCGGGTTGGAAATGTGTTCTTACTTTTTAATGAGGATATACCTGGGCCAGATGAAACGAAAGAAACACACTGTGAATATGAGGGACAACAGCCTCACGAAAGTGTGCTCAAAATGTAAGTAGTGATAGCATTTTCCACTGGACCCCATGATAGTGTTTCCCTGAACTAGGTTTCAGTGCTGAAGTGTTTTTGATTGGAGAAGTTTATTGAGAAGAAAAAATATCAAAATGATGTGCGACGTGATGCCGACGATCTCGGAGGACGGCTCCAACGATCGCGAGTCGCAAGGTTCAGGAGATGAATCCAACTTTGAGCAATTAATGGTAAACATGCTCGACGAACGGGACAAATTGATGGAGACCCTTCGCGAGACGCAAGAAACCTTGGGGGCGACGCAGGCTAAGCTCCAAGAAGTCGAAAAAGACCGGAACAATCTGCAGAAACAGATGTCAGCTACGACCCCTCAGGTAAGCATGTCCTTAATAATCTATCTCATAATTTCGAAGATTGCGTAGAACTGCTACGGCTAAAATAGCTATGGGCGACGCCATTTTGTATACATTACGCGGTATTTAAGAACACTTAAATTGTAACGGAGATGTCAATCATCAGATCACAGTTTCCTCCTCGTATTTCCTTTGCACCTGTGTTGGCCTCATAACGCGGTTTGAAGTTAGCGTAACCAGAACCAGAAGCCGACTGAATGGTTGTCTGCATCCCGGGGTGTGATGTCATGGAACCTCGTTTTGAGCGAAACATCGATAATGCGAGCGTACGACATTCGCACTTTTTTCAAATAAGACATCATATTATCGTAATGTCTTTTATTTTAGTGTGTTAGAAAAGTTACAGCTTTCGGTGATAAAGAAACCGTTTCGAAAGGAAGCGTTTTTAACGACATCCATTACTTCTCACTCCTTCACCTCAACTTTGCTCTGGCTGCACTGCAACATTCAATCTGTGTGCAGATGTAGAATACAGAAATTACCCACATGGGAAATAAGAATAAGACTGGGCTCATCTTGAAGTAAGCGGGAGGAGCCTTGATATATGTTATAAATTTTTTCTCTAAAGTCTGGGCTGAATATCCCTTGTCCTGATCCCATGTGCAGTGTCAACTGATGGTAGCTTCCTTCTAACTTTGTGTATGTAAGTTTGCATTAAAACAGCTGTTGCTTTGTTACCTTAAGTAAACTGGTAAGGCAGGCACACACTGTTACTATAATCAAATAACTCTAACCTTGTCATACAAACAGGTGGTTTGGGTTTTTTCCAACCACCCCGCCCTCTTCTTAGTTGACATCGTATGGTTTTTATTGTTGCTTCATTTTTTGGCAGTAATTATATTTGCTGTAGAACCAAGTCATACTGCTATATACAATCATGCATGGCCACCAAAAGAAAGATGACTGTATTTTTTTTAATGAGCATTTGTGTTTTTCACACATTTTTAGCAAACATCATAAAGGGTTATAATCAGCAAGGTACACTACAAAAGCATTCAAGAGTGGCCTCATCTTTCTTTCATTTCTCCAAGATTAGATTTTTAAAATAAAATAACATATGTCATAAATTGTAAAGCGGTTTACTTTTCATAATCAAAATAATTACACCATGGAATAGTATTTCAAGTGCTTATTATTTTCCTTCTATCCATTTTTTCTCTTAGTGGTCTTCATTTTCCTTGTCTATACCAGCAATAGTAGAGCCTTTGGAAGCTTTATACAGATATCTTCTGCTTCTGGGAATATTTGCATCTGTTGGCAGTATATGCAGTATCTCTGAATGCCCCATTGATTTTTCACACTATAGGCAATGCTATTACTTTTTTTTTTTGAAGAGGAACATCGAGAGGCGGAGGTTATGAGCAAGCACTGGCACACTGCAATTTTTAAATTTTAGAGCAGTGTGCACAAAAAAGCTAGTCACCCTTTAATTTTTTTAAATATTTTAATTTGTCATGTTTCTTTGTAAGGAGTGTGTGGGTATCATATTTGTTTCACACACTTTTTTCTATTTTTAAATTATTTATTTTACAAGATAAGAGCAAGCAAGGGGTCAGACTTAACTGGATTGAAGAAAATTGAGTGGCCTGTGTGGACAACAAAAGTGGGGGGCATTAATGCTGTGTTGAGATTAGCTAAGTTTTAAGGTACCAGATTTGTGTCTGGTGAATAGACTATTTGCTCTATATTATGGTTTTCAGCAGAAATAATGTAAAATAAATTATCTACATTCTATAAAGAAACCGCTTTTTCATTGGGTCATAAGTCATTTATACCCTAAACCATATCGTCCCCAGCCATATTAACTTTCTGTGCGAGTTGGATTGATCAGGCTGTGACCATATTGTCCCACTTAAGACATCAACTAAAATGAATCAATCAGCAATGACACAATTAGCTATTAATGTCAGATATTACCAACAGAGCCATGCAATTTTTGAACATGTCTAGCCCCTATCTTACTGATAAAAAATGGCCACTTTGCAATAGGCATTCAGAAAATAATTGGACATGATTTTCTTTTTTTCAGAGCTTTTTCATCATTTATTTTATTAATTTGCGACATTTTGTAGAAATCATGTCAAAAGAAAAATATAGTGGATTTTAAGATGGCATCTTTTTCTGCCATGGTATATGTGTATTGCTCTTACCTGGAGATAGCTCTCCTACAAATCTTCAGTCAAGTGCAACAATAGTGGAGTAAGACCAAGCAAAAGTGAAAACGATAAAGACATTGCACTATGGATTTTTAAGAGCTTTATTTACAACATTTAAACAAATGAAGATGTGTTTATAGGTATTTGTTGAAGTTACAGTTTGTGGAATGAAAGCAGAGTAATCATTTTCCCTACTTAGACCTCTCAGTTACAACCTGATTTTTGGTTGGTTTTAGGAAGTGTTAATAGGGAGGTTCTATGGTACCACTAAGGAGAGTGGAGATTTCAAAATAGTTCATTTCTCAAAATCAGTATTTTGCACCAAATCAGCGTGCATATGTAATGATGCAAGCACTAGGCACAATAGAAACTTCGATACAGTTCATTTCTAAAATTCACATGTATTTTGTTTAAGTTACCAGTCTTTTTTATTTTGGTCAACATAAATGACAAATTTGAACTTAGAGCAACTTTCGTCTGGGTAAAACAAGATGCATGCATTAGCATTAACTTGTTAAATGATAGAGATCAAGACCATTAGGCCACAGATGTCTGCACAAATAATTTTATCGCACTGACTGCAGCCTTGACAATTGTGTCTAGGTACTTTTATGATGTCTAGCTGGTCTTTAGTGTCCTCGTGTATGTGCATTATGTTTGTCATAGACTAATGTGTCAAGACTTCTTCACCTTGGTTAGATTAGTTGTTTGTCTTTTTGTAAACTGATTAGTCTTCCAAAAGTTTTTGAGATCGCCATGCTTTCCTATTGTATAGTTCATGGCCTTGTCCCAATCTATCTGAGCTTGTGTTGCCATACCATCCTCGCAGGTGAGTTTGCTTAGTCCATGCCGGATTTCTGTCTATTCCATGTGTCAGACTGGAGAAGTTCGGCCGTCACTTTTTTCTTCTCTGGCCCCAGTATTTTGAATGGCCTGCCTCCATCTCGCCACACAGCGGAGTAGGCACATGCCTTCTGATCTGGACTTAAAAATATCTCTTTCAGAAACACCAGCTAAAACTTCTTTTTTATTCCCCCCTCCCCCTTCAAACTCCTATCTCTGTTTTCCTTTGTATTCCTGTATTGCTAACTGGTGTATGTTCATTTATGTGTGTTGTGCTTGTTTGTACTCGACTATGATGTCTATATCACTTGGCCTCTTTTCCCTCTGCCTCTGGTCTCTTGTGAAGTGCATCAAGCTCACCTCCATGTGGGGAAATCTGTTATATAACTCAGTTATTATTAATAAAATGAAATAAATTAGAACTAGCACAATAATATAATAGCAAAAATAAAGTAAATGGAAAATGGTGTACAAAATAAAGCTTAGTTTTAGCACAGTGTTTTTCAGTTTTTATTTTATTTTTAAAATAATTTGCTTGATTAAAAATACTGTTTGATCTTTTTTACCATTATGCATCAACACAATTCAGTTTCACATCATATTTTATTAGTCAATTGCATTATTTATAATTTCTTTAATTTTCCTTACCTATATCTTCTTTAACCTGTGGCTGATTGATATGCATCATGTTATTGTTTGGCTATTGTTTTTAATATTATTTCTTTAGTGTGACTTGTTTTGGTTGTGGTGGTGCACAATTAAAGTTCTCAGTTATTGTTAGTAGTAGTTTTATTATGTACCCCATTTATGCTGAAAAATTTAATTAGAACAAGCACCTTTTAGTTTTAATAGCATGACTTTAATCATCAAATCACTATAATAATTTTGTTTTCATCGATTATTTGTTTAATAGTATACAAGTTCGTGTACTTTTTCATTGTTCGCATGTAGAGCATTTTCATTTCTTTACGTATTTTATTGAAAAGGGGAGGCTACTTGTTCTCTTTGTTCTTTCTTATAATCAAGATTAGCTTCCCTTGACTAGCAGATAACCTACACTCCTACAGTATCTGGTTTATGATTGTGCCATGATTGTATAGGCTATTTATCTTAGGGTTAATTTTTAATACCCCTATATTATGATAAGGTTCAAATACAAACAAAAATTTATGAGTTGCTGTTTTCTTTTTTCTTTGAATTCCAGTTTTTGATTTTTTACTTACTTTGACTATGACTAAATATGAGATGTTGTTTGAAACATTAAATCTTCATTAATCTGTGCTTATCTATATATTATCCAGTTCAGTCATCAGATGGTGAAGGTGCAAGTGTTTTATCAGCTTTTAAAATCAGGCTCTGTTTTAGTAAATTAAAATTTAGAACTGCCCCCACTGCAGTTGTGTTGCATTACTGCACACCAAGTTTTGTCTGCAGTCATTTGTCAGTTCTCAAAGTGCTGTAGGCTAGGAAATTTGAATCATACAGTAATTCAAACCAAAACAGAGGAGTGGGAAATAAACAACAAGCTTTTCACACTGTTGAAATAAAGGTCTTGCTCATTGCAAACAGTGATCATGGTGATGTGCTATAAGTTTATGTTGATGTAGACAGGATCATAAATGTTTTGAGAATTCTCTCTCTATTATTATAAGTAACCACCAGATGCATGAGGTCTTTTCCTTTGTATCCGCCTATGTAACTGTTACTCTTAAAGAAGACCTCACAAACACAGCCAAACTACAAAGGTGTTTTAAGAACTTGCCTTTTCTTTCATCGGAAGTCTTTGTCATTTATTTTCATTTCATAGTTAAAAAAAAAAGGTATCTCAATAGCGAACGTGAGATATACAAATAGAGGGCAAAATTATTAAAGGTGTCATTATGGATTTGTCATCTCTCCCTGCCTTCCACCACCACCTTACAACTTAGAAGAGTGTGTCCACGAGCTGAAGACAACTCTGGAAATAATTTGAATATTTGGGCACAATGCGCAGTCCGTTTAGACGTGACCCGCGCACGTGATTTTGGCGAATATGCCGCATATTTGTGAGTGAGGTGATGGACCCGGGAAGAGAGTTCTTGTTAACGCCACCTTTGGTGCTGATGTGTAACGGGGAAGGAGAAGAGTGGGCGCCGAGTCTCGTGTCCCTGGCACCGCCCAGGGTTTCCTATAAATGCGCAGGCATTGCCAGTCGATAGCTTAAAACGCACGAGGCAGGGAAAAAACGATCCATCAAACATCGCAGGTTTATATAAGGGACTTTGAACTATTGGTGACTCCCAAGTACCACGCCGTCCATTTTCGGTGTGCGTCCCCTTAAAAATTTGATATTAAATCTGTTGGCATCAATCGTCGGGTTGTGGCAGAAGCCGCTGCAGAAAGGGGATGGGGGAGGGGGTAGCAGTCGTGCTGCACCTTCCAGTCTTTTTGTTTCGGGGGGGGGGGGTACTAAATGTGTTTTAAAAGAACAGCATGGGACTAGAAAAATCCAGGGAGCCAACTTGCAATTGCAGATAACAGGGGCGGAGACAGCAAGACTTGCGGGAGGTGTGTGAGGTACACGCAATCGCATATAGGTTTTTGAAAGGAGGGAAGCAAATCGTTTTTGTGTGTGTGCAAAATCTGAATGAAAACACGTTTGTTAAAAACCACATCCATTAAAGGAATGTCACCGCTCATTACAGCACAGCAACGAGAATCTGAAAGGGGCCCGAGCTGGGTCACGTGTCAAGAGGTCTTTAATTATAAGACAACAAAGTGGCGGTCCTTACAAGTGCAGTACGTCGCGACAGCTCCACTCGCACATTCGCCGCCAGATGAGCACTGAGTGTGTGCGAATGGTACTTTACATTCGGATATCCTAACAACAACAGACACCATCGTGCCCATCCCGTGCAAAGTGCCGTTTGGGGATTTTTACGACAACGCCGTCACCCAACCAAACCCCCGTTTCTCTCCTCCCCCCCTCCCCACCATCCTTGCCGAAAGTTGTTTCCCTCCACCACCTCAACCCCGTCGGCACTCGACTACGTCGACCTGGAGTAACTAGCATGTGCACCAGTTGGTGGGGACGGGAGCTGATGGTGAGGTTAAAAGGGAACGGTGGTGCTGGCGACCCTGGCCATTTGTTGTGATCGAGCCTGTTAAATTTTCATGACGAATGCGGCCCTAATAAAGTGTTAAGCCATCGATCCCGCCGGCCCTGCCCTGCCAATACGCAACGTAGGTAGCGTTGTTGGGGAGGCACTGCATCAGCAAACAATTGCTGCTTATTTGCATCTGCTACGGCACGCGGTCGGCCGGTCCGGTACCTTTGCGGACACCGCCGCCGGCACCGCTTGCTGTGAATCCATACTCTTTAGCCTCGTCGGCCCACCCACCCGCTCACCACCACCTCGCCCAGGTCTCTTTTTCTCTTTCCGCTTTGGGCTGCGATCGTTTGATCCCCCATCCCACCCACCCCCAACTAGGTGAACAGCGCGTGCGCTACCTGCAGCCGTGTATGTGGTCGCACGCAGAGCTTCGAAGTCTCGCAGAACCTTGCGCCAAGTCGACACAGTTCGTAGGAGTCACTTTTGCTGAATGATAAGAGAAGCTTGTGTGATCACTTTTTTCAGACTTCCTTTGCAGGAATATATGATTTCAAGGAGTGAAATATTTAGTGGATGTGAAAGAAGGAGATAAAAGCCAGTTTTGTGTTCCTGCGGTGGAGATGGTGGCGTAACTAGAGTTTCTTCAACCAAAAAAAAAAAAAAAAAATTAACGAAAAAAGGAGCGCTGAGACCACGAAACATGAGCTTATGTGAAAGTTCTGATGGTTTAGAAATGCTGCAGAAAAAAGAATTACCTCTGTGATTTGTATTGCTTGTTTGCGGGATAATCTTACCGGATATTATTATCGTGTGTTACAGACGGGATGGCAAGCTTTTCTCGCTGTTTCCAGTAAGGCAATGAGAAACTTCTTAAATGACGGGGCATAATTTCAGAATGTAATAAGATGAAAACATCATTCAAGACTGATTGGTTGAAAGATGGAGGCAGTCAGTGTTATGAGTTTAAGAACATGCAAATAACCGCAATAAACTAAAAAGAAATGGGAGCCACCCTCCCCCTTTTTTTATTTGAAGGTTAGAAGGAACCACATTTTGATGTCGCGTCTTACTTTTTCTACAAATTAAAGGATTTACGAAAAGAAAAACAACAAAGAATTATACAAGCGATAAAAACCGGAATGAAATGACCAATCATTGACAACCGCAGCCCGGTGTTTAAAGACTTTTTTGTCCACATGGTGGTGTAGCTGGATGCCTTTGTACGCCAGAGGAGTAAGTGTCGCAAGCTACAAGTGTTACTTTCGGTAGTCGCCCGGCGTCTTGGCATCTCACCACCACACCTCAGACTAGCGTGTGTTGGACACAGGTTTGTGTGTGGCCAGTGCATTTGTGTGATGGCTTGACAGCAGACCGCGACCTGCATCACGTCATCGTCAGATGGGCAATTCGCTGAGTGGCTTTTGGCGATGTGCAGCAGAAATCGAAGCTAGTTGCACAAGACCAGTGCACGTGAGCTCCGGACAAGATGCACACCACGATGTTTCACGGCCAGTGATACCAGCAACATCTTGAGAACAAGAAGAAGAAAAAAAAAGGACTGAGGATTGAGAGGAGAGAAAATGGACATCACAATGGCAGACGGTGTCTACGCTGTCGTCATCGTCCTGTGTGATTACGTCATTTCATCTTGCGCCACCTACTCGTCTTTTCCGTAAGGATAGTGTATGTGGCTCTCTGATGGCTAACGGCTTCAACGTTCACTTGGAGTTAAGGCTGCGTGGCTTGGATTACATTGTGAACCACCTCAAACGGTCTGACGAGCGGAATTTGAGAAAGTTTGTGCAAGTATGAGTGCCCCTTTCCCCTTTTACTTAAAAACAATAATGATACTGATTTTTTAATGTGCTGGTTTAATTTTCAGAGACTTTGACACAGGAAAAGTCATCTTTGTTATATTCTAATTTCCCATACATTTGTTTCGTCCCTTTTGTTGCACTGTTGTTTGTTCTACCTGGTCAAAATGGTTGACAGCTGTACGTACAGATTACATACACTGACTTCTGGTGGAACTACCATATTGTTTGGGGGTTTTGTGGTCGGGGGGTGGTCGGCTGGAAGATTCGGGAAAATGAGAGGCTTTATTAACAGAATAGACACTCCAACGTTATGGGTGGATAAGAAGCCACTACAGCAGCAACTTAAAAAAAATAATTAAATCATCCTTTCGGCATTGTGCTTCATATAGGTGCACACAGCACCCAAAACTACTATGAATAGTATATAAAGTTTAAAGATGAAACTATGGGCGCAGAGAGGCCAGGTTTCGGGAAAAAGTGGAGGAAGCAACAGTTCAAATATATGGTTGGGGAGGGGGGACTGCCAGCACTCGTTACATTACGCAAGTGTGGAAGAGAAGGAAAGGTGCGGTCTCTTTTTTCGAGGGGCTCCCACGTGTGCTTTCGTCAGTTTTCCGAAGGATCCCGTCATCGCATGGCAGTGGTCCGCTCTGCGCATGCCACCTTGGAGTACTGTTCATTCTTGCTTGTATTTTTCTGGTGAGGGTGTATATTATATTACTTTGTTTGGAGAAAGCAAGGGGTAGCGTTTTTATTCGACCTGATATGCCAAAGTTGAGAAAATGGATGGTCGAGTGATTGAAGCACTGGCATCGAAACCCGGCGTGCTTCCGGTTTGACACCCTTGTAGCGCAGATGAACTCCCCCTCTCCACCCCTAAATCTACCTTGCTGTCGGGAATGGATACCTGATTCTATAGATGGTTGAGGAAGATAAGTCAGCTAGAAGGAGAGGAGATAGGCACCGGCCTCTGCTGACCTCAAAAAAAGCGCGGTCTCAACGCCACGCATCAACCTACAACGACCGAAAAGGGTTAGGGAACGATTTTTTAAAAACTTTATTTAAACCATGATATAAAAGCAGGATGGGCAAGTCATAGGCTTTTTGTGCATACTACGCCTTTAGAAAAACTTTTTACTTCTTGGTTTATTTTGTAAGAAAACTGTGGCCCGAAAATACTCAAAGAAAAGAGCGACAGAAGAGAGAAGGCGATAGCGTGTGTTTTTGCTAGTCAACAAGATAAAGCATTAACATGAATAGTCATGATGTGATGGAATCCGTTTCCTTTGTATAGACCGCCGTAGCAGACTGACGTGTGTACTCAATGGTAGACCAGCGAGAGACCGATGTACACAGAGACTGAAGCACAAAGGCATATGACATGATTACCTTGCTGACAGCACTTTTCTAAAGTAGCTCTCTCAGTGTGCGTGTTTGTGCGCGTGCTCACGTGACAGGACAGGTTATTGTCGAGCATCTGTGGAGTTAGGCTGCGCTGAACTCCTTGTCCCGTTGCGTGATGTTGGTGTCTGCGTGCGCGGGACACAGGCGCCTGTCGACAGACTCCGGCAGACCTACACCTTAGCTGACCAACCATCGGTGGGGTAGGGAAAGGAGGGGTTGACAAGAAACACCGGTCCGTCGAGAGTTCTGTCATCGTGAACATTTTTTTTTTTTAAAGCAGTCAGGCGTGGGGAGGTCCATAACGCCGCCACCGCGCGGTGTTGGGGTCGGGGAGGATGGTGTTAAATCCGATTATAATTTTTATGAACTGATGGATTCTCTGACTATCCCACAATCTATAGACCAAGGAACAGATACAGAGAAGACTAGGTCAATGAATTGCGGGTGTCAGGTTCGAGCTTGACAGAGATCAAAAGACCCTCCTACACCGCCTTGGTACTAGGTACTGTGGTCTGAATGCTTATCTTAAGAAGATGGGAATTGCAGTTTCATACCAGTGTGAGTACGGTCACAGAGCAGCCTTCAACACGTCTTGCGGGGACTGGAATAGGACATTTACAGAAAACTCTAGGGGACAGGATGCGAGTTCCTCCGTACTGTCAACTTTGGTACCTCCCTCGGCAGGAGGTTCTAACAGCATGGGCGTCGTATGCAGAAGTTGCTGCACGTGCAACGACCCCCGACAACAGCGATCCTAATTTTGCAGGTCGGGTGAACGCACCGTGTGTGTGTGTGTGAGAGAGAGAAAAATCGACTTGCTCCAGACAAAGAATGTACGGAAGCACACAGCCTGTGTATAAAGGAAAGCCCACAGGAGGTATTGGTTATCAGAATATAATAAGCATAATAATGTGCGCATAAATGTAACGATGCCCAGGTCACCGGGTACGTCCAGAAGTCTGAGTTTGGCAGCTGTTCTCTCTCTCTCTCCCTCGTCTTTCTCTCACTTCCACCCCCACACCTTGAAATTTTAAGACTGGCAACAGTTGTTGACCGACATGCCACGAGGTCTTGAGGCTACCACCCCGTTCTCTGTTGTTCCCCCTCATTACATTGAAGAGGAGACCAGCTGAGCTGCACGGTGTCTGTTTCCTCGACAATAATTAACGCAGTTGTAGCTGCGATTAAATTTTCACTGCAGTCCTTTCTCTCTACCGCCGCTTCCTCTACCTAGGGACAAGCACACGCAGTGGAAGATCAAAGAGGAACACACCGGTCTTGCGTGCACGTTAGCCCTATACATTATCCACCAGTAGCGGCTAACGCTGGACTCTGGTAGGCTTTTGGTCGCGGTATCGCATTTCGGCTAATAAGAACTTTCCTGTTTGAACTTTGATGGAGTACTGCTTGTTTGTAAAAGGAGGATAGGAAGTGGGAAAATGGAGGAGAAGGGGGCGGGGGTGCTGCTCAGACAGGGATTTGACTGGAGGTTTGCGCTAAGGTGGAAACTTCAATCAGAAATTCTTTATGAGGGCTCTGTGGGTGCTTCAGCTACATAGCTATATTGTTTCGCGTTCTCCCCACCCCCAACCACCCTACTTTTCTTGCTGGTCTTATTTGTCTCTACTAAGCAGCAGCATCTGTCACCCCAAGTTCCAGACACTGTTCATTCAGCTCATTTAGCCTCATTTTTCACAGGCCTTTAACATCATTAGCTTTGTAAGTAAATGAGATTTATTTTCAGCGGCAGGTTTTATTTTTAACTCTGTATTTGAGTCATTTCAGTAATGTGCATTGACACATTTGACAGAGGTAGTAAAGAGGGCACAGATGTGGTAGATGCATCATGGTGTATTAAATTATACCCACATCAAGGACACGTATGCCTTCCCCTGCTTGTGCATTTTAGAATGGGCCTTCAGGTCCTTTTCTCCTATGAAAAGTTCAGGTCACCGATGCTGGCTTTTGATGGTAGTGACATGCTTAGTTATGTTATGTGCAAATTTAGTACAGTTATAGAAGGCAGAATGGCCATCTAGTCTGTAATCAAGTGAGAAGCCATAAGGTGAGCTGGTAAATGTTTTTTTTTTAACTGTACAAAGAACTGACCACAGTTTTTTTGTTTTTTTTAGCCCAAAAGACTGGCAAAAAGTGCATGTGGTGAGGACAGATAGCACTCATTGATACGTTTTCATTTGTGGTCCCTTCCTCTTCTTCATTCTTCACCCTTCTTCTGTATTTCATTTAGTTTCTCCAGATATTGGTAACTCAAGTAGCTTTGAGGGAGGTTGAGCTGAAATACAGTTTACAGATTTTCTCATATTTTTTATATGTACAAAACTGTAGGGATAGTTTTAATAACCATCTACCAGAAGAGACAAGACTGTCACATGGACACCTTCTAGAGTGCATAACCTCTGAACTAATGAAGCAGATAGTATTTTTACTTGAAGGAAATGCTCTCCCTTCTGCTTGCAGGTTAGTTTTATATTGCCTATATTGATATCTGCCAAAAATGCAAACCATTCAGGTTGGTCTTTAATGGTAGTGGTGGGCATGATTTATTAACTTCTAGGAAATGGTTAAGTTGTAGTAGCATTTCACCACTTGGAATCTGGCTTCGTCAAACAAGACTTGAAAGTATGTGCAAGAAGTGTTTCTGGTTCTGTATGTTGAACTGAATTAAAGAAAACTTGTATTGCGTGCTGAACTAAGATTTTTAATTCCCCACTGCTGGTAGATGTCGAATCAGATGTTCAGTTAACTGTTGCTTAAAGGAGTTGGGTCCTATGGCAAGACAGAGCATGGAGAAGAGTGTACTTAGTGTGTGACAGCCTAAAGTGGGCACTGCAGCATTATCAAGGGGCATGCAACACTTAACCATGCACTTGCCCCAGTGCAAATTATAGGTTCCATTCCCTTTTGGGTGCATGGGCAGGGGAGTCATCAGTCAAAGGTTTAAGTTCTCACTTTTGCCATTTCTTTTCCTTGAGCATGATTTTGAAGCTTGCCATTTTTCAGACTACTAATAAACCGAAACTTCAGTTCTAACTGTCTTTGTCATATTCTTTCTACACATTCTTTTACAGAAAATTATCTTTCTTTACAAATTTTATCTTCTTTTACTTTATGTTTATCAGATGTGTTGATACCTCCTTATGTCAGAAGTGACCAACATTTTGAAATATGAAGGATAGCCTTAAACATAATGTATAAACTTTGTAAGAGCAAAAACTGACACTTAATAAAAATTTAAGTTGTGCTTTGTGTTTGTGTGTGGGATGGGAATTCAGAGAGGGCATGAGATATCTTTAATTACTAAGCAAGTAATATTAGCTTTTTATTGAATGATACATGAATCACTTTAGTAATTTACATGTTGAGGAAATGTTTGACCTTGACAACATTATTTTCAATAGAATGTGTGCCTCTGTAGAAAACTGTAAAGTTCGCAAAATTGATTAGAAACATAATGACATGAGCTAGAAAATAACACAGACTATGCTCTTAAATACTTGATGTTCACAAAGAGTGGTCAGAGAGACAAAAAGAAACTTTTTTTAAGGTCAGTAGTTTAACTTTTGCAAGATGTATTTTGCACATTCTTCTCTATATTTAAACAGATCGGCATTAATGTGACTGTGCATATTTTAGCCATTTTTCTGGATTGATTTATTATTGTTTTTATTGTCATTTCATCATCATCATTATCATCATTTGTTAAACGTGGAAACTGACGAACATGTGCAGATTGTTCTTTCTCTGCTGCAGGAATTAGCAACAGTAACAAAGGAGCTGAATCAGATAAGGGACCAGTTGTTAGAACGTGAAGAAGAAATTGCAGAACTGAAAGCAGAACGGAACAACACAAGGGTAAATACCTGTTTATTGTTTTCATTCCCTCCCCTGCCCCATCTAGTTTTAAATAAGTTTATCAGAAGAGTGTTTTGTTGGTCCTAAAGGCAGTGTATTGATTGTTTAATACCACAATCCTAAAATCATAGATTTATTTTTTTCACAGGGGAGAGAACACTTGGCTTCATTTTATGCCTGTAGCATGTAGGCCAATGCCACAGCTCCTGCATATTAAAGAAAGCCTTGTGCATAGTGTGATCAAAAAGGCAAACTCGGGGAGGCACACTGACACAAAGAGCCAGCAAAAACCAATAATTCAATGACAGGGCCTTGAGAACTGTTCTCACCCTGAACATTGCCCACCAGAGTAATGATTGGCTTATGGCCAACTCACAGTTTTGAGGTCGGCAGACATGCATTTTTGCTAGAATAAAACTCAGGGAGTTAAAAGCTGGGCATTGAACTTATTTGATTTTCAGCTTTAAAAAATATGAATTGGGAATACTTGAAGTTATTTTATATTAATATATTATTTTCCTGAGACCTTAAATTATTGAAATAAAGTGATTACAAAGAGCAGAAGAATATGTAATGTACGATTTGAAATAGTTCCATGGCCTGATTGTGTGACCTATTGACTAGGGCTTTTAACACTTCTAAATGGAGAGTGACCATGAACAGAAGCAGTTATTGGCAAGAACTTTCAAATTTGAGCCTTTTTTTTTTAAAATATGCAAAGGTATTTTAATAGAGTTTGTGCTTTCACAAAATAGGTCTGTATAATACAAGTGATAATGCTCATATGAATGAAACAAACGCTGGCGACAACATGTCTCTGAAGAAAGTTTAATTTGTGGACTAAATTTTCACAGTGTACTTCGTATAGTTGATTTCATGTTTTATTTTCTTTAAAAACAAAAAGTCAAAGTTTCTCATATGTTGTTTCTGTAAGCTTAACAGTTCTAAATATGATAGTCATCAAACAGCTATATATGGCTCTGTACCTCGAATGATGCCATGCTCACCATGCTTTATAAAGACCAGCACTTTTAAAGAATGAAAAACTTTTCATCCTTGTGCTGAAGAGGCTTGCAAAATCTTTAGCCAGTTTGAAGAACCATTTATTGAAAAGCCAGAGAAAATTGTCTAACCCTTAAAGTCCCATCAAATCACTACACATTTTGTTTTTGTTTGAAAAACTAGATTTAGCTCATTACAGATACCTAATCACCTTTCGCTACATTCCATCATGTCTCCTTATGACTGGTACCTCTGGTACCAGTTACAGAATAAAATGAAATAGCTAATCAACACCTACACTTGGAAAAGAACAGTAGAGAGCGAAGCATAGGAAATCGGAACCACCTGGGCCCAACTGAAGGGGGCTGCCCAAAACTGGGTCCGCTGGGGAGGTGTGCTGGGGAGGTGTTGTTGCGGCCCTATGCTTCTCAGAGAGCAGCAAGGAATAGACTAATCAACACCTATCCATGTAGCCCCACTTGTGAAGTATATTTGTGACAGGACACACATTTGATGACACTTCAAGCACCTCTTCTGTTTCTCAGCCAAGATAAAATGCAAAATTAGAGTATAAGAATATAAAGATGCAGAATAAACTGATGTGCATTGTACAGGTATTAGATAAGTTAGGCATCTGGCCATTTACACAAGTAATAAATCAATAAGTTACGAAAACAGCATCTGATCTTGCCAGTTTATGGTCAGAATTTTATGATTTCCTGGTGGCATTGCTGCCTATTAGTTTTACCATCATAGCTGTTAAAGCATCATTAAAGATATTGCTATTCTTGACAGTCAGCAGTATTCTCCATAAGAGCTGATTTTTGTGATGTAGTGTCCTTGTTTCTTGTAATAATTGGTTTTGTTTATATATGTGTCAGTTCATATCTGCTTATGGATTACTGTATTAAGGTATTTTGACTTAGATGATTATTATACAAGTGTCTTTTTAATGGTATATCGGCAGAAAACCTTAACATTGTACCAACAGTTTCACAAACACAACATCGCCTTATCAATATTTTGTAAGTGGGACTTTGAGCAGGCATGATAACACTCTCGTGCATATTTGAATTTTCGTGATTTTGTATTGGCTTTTTAATATCACTATGACAAGCAGTTCCTTCTTATTCAAAAGGTTAAAGCATTTTTCAAGTCTCGAACATGCTGTGATATAGCCTTAGTTGCTGGCATGGCATAAAGTTCAAATAGCCAACCTTTTCTAGTACTTACATGACCAGTGTAAGATAATGACATTTTTTTTGAGTAACTTGCCTTTTAGAGACAGATTCTGTGAAGAATAGCAGACCCACACCACTGGGACTGCAGCTATGAAAATGCTTCCAGAAACCTAAATCCCAGAAGATCCAAAAGTTAATTACATTTTTGGTGGGAAGGGATAGGTGGGGTGTGAAGATCTCTTGTTGGACTCGAGAGAAGTATTCATATCTAGACACCAGAGTTTCTTGAGGCAAAAGATGCTGGCAGTTTCAGTCAATATGACTCATTAAGAATTAAAAGTATTTGTATTGTAGTAGTGTTGGATACTTGCAGTTAATATGAATTTTAAAAAGCTAGCATCTCGCTAAAAGCTCCTTTGCTTGACCAAAGTCTGCATACAGTTAGTTGCTTGTAGGGGTGGGGATGAGAGTGCACATACCACATCCTGTTCATTTTTAGTAGACATTTTTTAATTGTAGTGTATTAGGATGGGGAGATTTTGTTTGCTTGCCTGTTTGTTTTCATTTCCTTTTTTGGGGTGAGTGGGTGGGTGGAATACATGTGGTCTTACTCAGAAAACTGCAGGTAGGGCATTTGAGAAACGTGGTTGTTTTCTAGTTGTTGTTTCATAGGAATGTTTGTCTATTTAGGCATTTGAGTCCTATATCAATGTATATGATGATGTTACAGCTACTGCTAGAACACCTTGAGTGCTTAGTCTCACGGCACGAGCGATCCTTGAGAATGACTGTGGTCAAAAGGCAAGCATCATCACCAGCAGGAGTGTCCAGTGAAGTGGAGGTCCTGAAGGCTTTAAAGTCTCTCTTCGAGCATCACAAAGCCTTGGATGAAAAGGTGAGTTATATTAACCTTATAGAAGTATTTGACAGCATGTGTTGCAAGAATTTAACATCCGAGAGTCTCGTTCAAATTACTGAAGTACTATATAAGAGCTGATCAAATGTGTATGGTACTGCTGGATAACCAAAGTGTGGGTGGTACTGCTGGATAACCAAACAGAAGCTTTCTTTCACATGACCATACACGTCTGTCAAGGGTATCTCCTGTCACCCATGCTGTTCAGCACCCTTTTAGAGGAAAACATGCGTGGAATCCTCCATGACCATCACGTTTTTATTTCCGTCAGTGAACAGCCAATTAGTACCTTATACTTTGGAGTTGACATCAATTTGATAGCAGGCACCAACAGAGAACTGCAAGACCTTACTAACAGACTGACAGATAGTTTGAACACATGTGGAATGGAGATCAGCACAAGTGAAAGTAAAGTTCTAGTCATTGACAATGGAACAGTAGATGTACGCATGAATATTATACAGTTCAAGAGGTAGACAACATTATGTACTTTGGGGCCATCCTTTCCAAAGGGGAGCACAGAGCTTGATTAATAAAAAGAGCAGGTCACAAACTTGTCAGTTTATAAGGAAAACTGAAGTAATAAAACAGCTTGAAAATGGGCATTTTAAAGATTTTATTAACTGAGGATAAAAAAAGACTTAAAAGTATGACTTTATGGAATGTATGATGCTTTGGGTTTTGAGAAACTAAAGTGTAAGAGAGGTGCTTTGGTCATTTGGTAAAAAATGAGTAACAGGAGCACTTGTTACTATGTTTAAATATGGATAAAGTGCCTGCATACTCCATTTATCCTCTAAAATGTATGTGTATATTTGTATGTGATACATTTATATGAAAAATGTTTGGTTTCCACATTGGAAACACCTCTTCTGTTGGTCAAGCAAAATGCTGATAAGAGCTTCCCAAAGCCAGCCAGGTCACCCTAAAAAGCATTTTGATTGCATCTTCAGGCTTTGATAAATACAAATGATTGCAGAAATAGTAGAAAGGCCTAGCACAAATGTCCAGCTCAGTGCACAGCTTCTGTTCTTTAATAAGGATGGATGTTTGTACATAGGTGCGGGAGAGGTTACGAGTAGCATTGGAAAGAGTGGCACAGCTAGAGGAGGAGCTAGCAGCTGCTAATCAAGAGGTGAGGACAACTACATCATTTAAAGATGTATCACTTTCTCTGTCTCTCTCTCTCTCACCCTCGCCCACACACCCTCCTACCTGCTATGTTTGTTTTATGTTTTGCCCCACCCATATACACCTCCGCTCATCCTTTCACCTCTGTACCTCAGATTTATTCATTTTGCTATTAAAATGATATTTTGAATAATAAATGTTGACCAGAACTGTGCACAGTCTGAACTGGGTTGCCTATTGCATGTTGTTAAGAGTCAATTGATCGTCAGTGCTTGCAAGGGTGTGCCAAAAGTTGGGAGGAGGTGAACTAATGCACAGAAGGGATATAATGCACGTGTGTATGGATGCAGTGTTAATAAGTATATATATATACTCGTATGCAGTGTTGTATGGATGGCACACTTTAAGTAATTGTAACATGAGTTTGAAACCCTGTATTAGTTCAGCGGCTTAGTATATTAATAGTAGTACAAACTACGCAAGCATTGAGCTACCTGCTACTTTTGCAAGAATACCTTTCTCACCGTGAATCATGACCATGGGCTTTAGAAGCCAGCTAGCAGTGGTTTAATGAGGCATCGAGAAAGCAATTAATTTCCGGGGGTATGGCAGGAGGACTTGGCTATTTATGCTGACCTGGTGGCATAAAGTGTTGTTGAGCCCCAAAAAACTTGTCCAGGGCAGGCAGTTGGGAATTATTATTATTGCTAGTGAATAGGAGTCTATTTTAAGCTTGGTAATATTTGTTGACTTGATCACAACCTACATTATTCCATTAAGGGACACAAAGATTATTGATTTCAATTAGTATTATGGGATCTTACAGTTTGGCTGGGTGTTTATATAGCTGATTGAGTTTGCTACCATTTAATAGTTATTGAATATTGAAAGAAAAAGTGTCTTACAGCTTACATACTTGTCGGAGCAAGTTGTAGGGTGTTTTGTGTTATGTGTAGACCTATTATGTGGGATTAGGATGCAGAAAACTAGAGGGTCTAAAGTGCTGAACAGTTACCAAACTTAAAAGATTCTGGGTGACAAAGTATTTGAGGAAGTGGCAATGGCAGAGCAAAAGTACAGAGGAGGAACAAAGCAGAAACTTGTGTGTGGAGGGCATAGAAGAAAATATTACTGTAGCTTGAGAAAACTAAAAGATCAATCAGAAATCATGCAGGAAAAAGGCTTCCCACTGTTAGCAGCTTCATAAATTTTGCTAGCTTCTGTCCTAGGATCACTCTGGTTTTGTTTGTTTATTTGGGTTTTTTCCTATTCCTTTCTATTTCTTGCCAGCACAGTAGATTGATGAAACTTAGCAAAAGGGAGACAACAGGAGAGGTATGCATTGACTAAATGACCTCGGCTGACTAGTAACCAAGAAAGCTTGTTTTTGAAGCTCACTTTGTAGGGGAGGTACTGGTTATGTCAACATTTAGGGAAAAGTTGTTTGAGGCAGCTAGGTCATGGTTATGCTTTTAGCCACTTGGCAAGATTTGGTGCATCATTTTTGTCTGCTCAGCCTAGTAGCATCTAATGGTGGAAATAGCATCCTAATGCTTGGAGCAGGTGGGGTTACTATGGGTTGACAAATAGTTTCAGTATTTAGATGACTGTTGAGGTGGTGGAGACCAGATAGCACCTATAGTGCCTGGTAATAGTTTCAGTGTTTTAATGACTATTGGTTGAAGACCAAATAGCACCTGTAGTGCTTGGTAATAGCCACTTCAGTCAAGTAACCCCAGAGCCAGCAGTGTATTGGTGTATAGCTCATCCTTTGCAGTGCTGAAGTTGGTAATAGTGGTGGAGTACTGTGTGTGTTGATGAAGAGCATAGTTATAAAAAACAACAAAAAAATGTATAATGTGGAAAACTTGGAGATAGTTCAGTTGCAGTGAGTACCACCAGCACATATGATTAATAGCTGGGAATGCATCAAACACTAGTGTTTACTCATACCTTTACTCATACATTCATTTAAGAAGTTGTGTCTTGTTCAGAATCTGTCCATCCTCAACCTCAGTGAACATGTTAAAACCTGCATTGTCTCCAAAACGTAGAAGTATGCTATGATTTTACCTCCATCACCCTTCTGTGGCTGGCAATGCTTGGTCTTCCATTCTTGGTTGCTATAAATTTAAGGCATTACTGTCTTTTGGCTTGTAAAGTAGGGTTGCTAGCTCTTTCTTCTTCCTAAGCTGCTTCTCTTCCTGTCTCCCTGTCCTTTACCAGCCCCAGCCCCAGCCCCACTTCTGTCTCTTTGTAGCAGTACGAAGTTTGCAGCAGGAGACTGCAGTTATCCATCCTAACACATGGAGTTTGCTGCAGATAATCTTGATTGATTCACTGGCCTCATCTGCAAACAAATCGTCAGCAATATTGCTCCTACCTAACCTCTTCCCCTTACCCCCAACTCTCACCCAACCATGAATGCTTCTCTGGAGAACCAGAGTATGATTCCTGAAAAAAAATTTTTTTTTTTTTTTTGGTCTGTAGTCTGATTGGATTAATTCATTACCTTTGGTTCAGCAATGGGCTTTGAGCGATGAATCCTGGTGAAGCATGTGGGGGCTCCCTGTTTTTTCTAAGAGGAGCTTTTGCTTTTCAACCATGCGTACTCATCAGTTAAACTGGATAGCCTTTTTTTAAATAAAAAATATATAATTCATTTCTACCAATTTTAGAACCATAAAGCAAGAGCAAAGAATCTTCGATGATCAGAGAAATAATTAAATTTTTTTTTTTTGTTTTCTATGAGTCAGCAAAAGGTATCCTTGTTTTGTTGTTGTTTTTTTAACCTCCTTTGTTATTGTCTTTGCTCATGTTCCAGGCGAATACTCTTTCTCTTTCACGCACTTACTTTCACAAACACACTTAGCACTTTAGGCGAGAGTTTATGTTTTATATATATAAACATAGCAACACATTTTATGTACATCTTCTTAAAGTATTTGATGCTTTCAATATGTTTATATAAGTTTTTATGTTGAGATTACTAAAGCTTACTTTTGATGGAGTGGCATTAAAGAATGATGCTACACAGAGTTGGTTGAGTCATTGTGCTAGGTTTAAGTATCTGGATAGGAAAGGTTGGTTGTTGTTTTTTTTAGATGTTTTCGTTGTATTTATTTTATCTAAATCTTGCATGAAAGTTTGAAAACCTCTCCATTTTTCCTTTAATTGAAAAGAAAATTATATTTTATAGTGTTTTGAAAAAAGTGTTATGTACCATCATTCTTAAGTAGTTAATTTGAAAGAAATTGTAATTTGTTAAAAGTATCCTGCAGTATAAGCCATGAAGTGGATGGTGGTAGCTTAAAGAGGACAATTAAAATGATGAAAGAAGTGAATTTTCTTAATATGGTCTCATTTTTTTTTTACCTTACCTCCTCACATTGACTCTTATTAAAAACAATAGAGGAATGAATAACATACTTATAAATCGGGGTGACAGCTGTTGTCTGTCTGCCTTTTTTGTAAAACACTCGGTAATACAACATTCCGACAGACGCATTTCATACTTTGAAGTGGATTAATACTATTAATTGTTTAATCTCTTTGTGATTGTGAGTTTGAGTGAAGAGGGAGATAACAGTTGCTGCTGTTCACTTCTTTCTGGGTAGTAGGAAATCAAAGTTTTGTCATACCATAGGAGAATGATAGAAATGGTGACTTGGGGAAAAATACCAGTTTGCTGCTGTGTCCTGTTAATCACAGGGCCAAACAGTGGCAAACAGCTTGTTGGCAACTAGATGAACTTGTGTATGACATTTATAGCTTTGTTCTGGAAGAGTGCCCCAAAGTTCTGACAAAATCTGGAATTTATTGCAGTTGTTCACACTTCGAGAACAGCAGAGTAAATCTCGTCATTCAAGTGGCAGTGTAGATGAAACTCGTACAGGAAAATCAGGGTCTATAGATGGCATGCAGCCTGATGGAGAGCAGCAAAATGCTGCACAGTCTCATCCAAAGGTTAGAGACTTACTGTAATTAGTGTAGTCCATTTGTCTAGCTGTCTGAAATGTTTTGCTTTGAGCTTTAACAACAGCAGCTATGTCCATACATAGATGTATGGTATCAGCCAGTGTTAGCAGAATTGAAAATAAATAAAGCTCAGTCACTTGTACCTTTGGCTGTGAAGATTGCAGAAAGCCATGCATTGTATGATAATGCTTTGTGGCAAGTAAATCATGTACACTCAAAATCTTGGGTAATGGATTTGTAATCAAAGATTAGTACCAGCCTTTCTAGCATGATGAATTTTTCAAAAATTTGTCCATGGTAATTATCAGCCTAGCTGTGCTCTGCCTCATTGTCAGTATATTCAGTTGCAGAACTTTTGTCCCTCTTCCCCTCCCCCCCTCCACACACTTCACCTTCATACGTCTGGGTCCCCCACCCCGCCTGTGTAGTAACATAGAAACTATAGAAATTTGTGTAGTAACTATAGAAAATCAGCAGACTGCTTTCCTTGCATGCAGAAAGAGGCTGCATTAGCACCTCTTTCATAACTTGCTCAGTTCTCCACGATTTTCCTGCCATTCCATTCCTATTTGCCCACGCTGAGGTATTGGCATGTTTTGCATACAAAGCATTTTTCCCATATCTCAGAATACAGAACAAGTATAATACTTTATATTTAGACTCCCCGCCCACCTCCCAATCCCAACCCATCTCATTTTATAGTTTTTAATTCACTTGCAGTGTCCAGTAATGTGCCCGTAAATATGGCAGGGGTGCATGTCATTCTCTTTAACCAAATGCTCTGACATACCTCAGTATACATACAGCATGCGTGCTGCATTTTTGTCCCATTTATACATTAGTTGAACATATACATCTTTACTTTTTTCTCCAGCGGTTATCAAATGGCTCCATTGATCCAGACTCTGATATCACCAGAGTACTTGAGCTTCAAGACACTGTGGAGAAACAGAACACAGAACTGACATCATCACGAACGCGTGTTCTGGAACTGACCAACAGGTGCACAGAACTTGAAGAGAGCCTGAGTACTACTCAAAAAGACCTTAGCAAAGCTCAGGAACAGCTGGTCAAGTTGCAGAGGGATCTGCGAGAGGTGAAATGTGCTATATTGCTTCCATGTTGTTTTTGTCCTTACTTTCTTCCATTTGTATAGGATAGTCTTCAGAGAAAGATTTAATTGTTTATCTGAATGTATAATAACCACCCATCCTGTTCTCTTCACCTTGCATGCAGATAAAACTATTGTTGCCTTGAAACTGCCTCGTGCAAAATACAACAGAGAGAAGGGTTTTCCACCATTTGCTATAATTATTTTAGAGTATTTTGTCAGAATTTTTTGTCAACATGTAGAGTGTAGCTCTTGCAGCCTTATGGTCCTCAAGGAGTAACAAGGAATAAACTAATGTAGACTGTAGCACATTGGTCAGAGATAAAGGATACATTAACACCAACCTGAATGTAGCGAGAAACATTGCAGTGTTTAAATATGTTATTCCACTCTCATCCCCCTTTGTCTCCTGTTTTCTTTTTTTCGAGCATTGTTACAAATATAACCCATTAGAAGCTTATGAGGGGTTTGTTATGCCTTAGTCACAAGCTCAGAAGGAGGACCAGGAAGAACGTATTGCCACCTTGGAGAAACGGTACCTCAATGCACAGCGAGAGTCTACCTCAGTCCACGACCTCAATGACAAGCTTGAGAATGAGGCTGCAATGAAGGATGCTCAGATCAAAGCGGTGTGTTGATGTGTAGAGAAGCCACTCATGTTCATTTCCATCTTTTACAATATATATATTTTTTTTTTGGGGGGGTTGGGGGGCTTGTGATTCTGCACCACATTTATCCTTAAAAGTCTGACCAGTTTATCACATTAACAGTTCACTTGACTTTGCTGCCTGGGAAGGCAGTAGGAAGCCTCTATGCACATTTGTTACAAGATAAGGAATTTAGGCTTCATTTCCAGATAGCATACAAAAAAAATATTAAATATATAAACATGGTACAGGCAGTTTTTGGAAATCCCATTCACCATTGGCAGATTAAATGATTTGGGGACATAAGAATTGTTGTGCTTGTATGGTCCTAGATGGAGGAGAAGATACGATCACTTTCAGACCGATTGGACTTGTCAGAACAGCGCTTACAGCAGTCTCTGAAAAAAGCAGAAGCTCTGCCCACCATGGAGGCTCAGTTACAGCAACGCATCGAGGCTCTGACCCAGGTGTGTAAGGTCATTTCGTGGAAATTATACTGGAAAAATTAGTATTTTATCGCTTTCTGTGTTTTGTTTTGTCTGTCACTTTAAAGTGCATTTTGTTTTTCTCATGTATATTTTTTGTTGAAGAGTGATTTCATCTGCATCTTTGGAATGAGATGATATGATGTATCTTTGTATTGTATTCTTATTTCCCCTTAACCCAGCGGTTCTCAACCTTTTACTTGTGACGCCCCCCATACCCCTGATGAACAAAGGTACGTCCGCGCGCCCCCCTTAGCCAGCAATGTAAGCTAATTTCACTAATACCGGTATAAGAAACTTTTAAAAAATGACCACCTTTGCGTCCCCCTTGTAAGCACATCATGCCCCCCCAGGGGGACGCGCCCTACCTTTTGAGAACCTCGGCCTTAACCCAAAAAAGTCTTTATCTTAAATTTCCAGATGGATTATGAAGCTTTTGACATGTAAAACCACATCACTTGGTATTGCTTATATTTGCTGGTATGGGAAAAGTAATGCCTTTTTTTAATGTGTGTGTTTTATGATAGGCTGAGGAGAGGCACGGGTCAACAGAGGAACGGTTGTCAACATTGGAACAAAACCTTCAAGACAAGGAATCGGAGCTACAGAGGGTAAGTGAACTGGTCTGATTCTATCGTGCAGGGTCATAAAGGTGGAGAGATTAAAAAGGTTGCCATGAAGGTGGGTAGAAAGGTTGTCATGAAGGTAAAGAGGTGAAGGTGGGTAGACAGGGGCATTGGTGTGTGTGGTATGTGACTCCAGAAGTTTTGTTTTTTGAAAAGCTAGGTGACAGAGAAATAATAGCTGGAGTTGTCACTCCTGTCCCTAACAGTTGAAGCCTCAGATAGCATTATTTGAAAAAGAAAAGAAAACAAAAAAAAAAATTCGTTGAACACCACATATATACAAAGTAGGATATGAGCTGGAGCAGGAAGCATTAAAGTGTGTGTGGAGACTTTGGTTTGTCCAAAATTTGTTCTCTAGTCAAAGTGATTTTTCAGTACTTTTAATGTGACTAAATGTTTGTACATTTGATCCATTAAAAAGACATATTACCTTTTTTTTTTGTTTCCCCAAATTATAGCTTATTGCTTTTGATGTGAGCTATGTGTAAATTTGCCAAGCATAGGAGTCTTGTTTTAATATATAGTTGATTGAAAAAGGAGGTTCAGTTTGGTTTGGGTGAACTGTGCAGCGTTAAATTTTTCATCAGATGCAGCATTCTAGGGATAGACATATATTGCATGGTCTTATGTGAAAATGTCAGAGTCAACCACCTAGCATCCTTAACTTTTTTTATTGCTAGATCAAGACTGGGTTTCATTGTATAATTAAGATAGAGCTACATCTTGTCAAACAGCAACGTACAAAAACATGTTTGTAGATGGAATCTTATTCCAAACAAATGTTAGAAGCCAGCAAGACAAAAGTTTTTTTTTAAAAAGAGCACTTGCAGGTAGTACTTTGTGCAAGTTTGATCTCATTGTCAGGATGAAAAATGCTCCAGGCTAGCACGTAAAGAGTGCCCTTAAACAAGCTTCTAGACAGTTTTACAGAACAGCAGACAGGAATGTAACAATATGACTTGTTTCTCAGAATTATTCTAGGTTCTCACACCATTGTAAGCAAATCCTAGGAGTATATGGATAAATTAGTGCATAAATTATACAGTTCTGTTGATCTTGTTTTCAAGCATCAATACCTTTAATTATTTACAACACTATCAGCATTTTAGTAAGTGCATTCTTGTTCCAGTGCAAAAACAACATACTTGGAAACTTGTGTTCTCTGTGTCTACTTGTCATTCTCTTCTTTTCTTTCTTGTTTTATATTTAGCAACTGCTCCCAACCCACACACACACCCCACTTTGAAGTAAGGCTGATGTGTTGTACATTTAAATATAAGACATTAGCATGAGTAAAAAAAAAAAAACCATTAAAAAAACATCTAGAAACTTGTCTTTTGAATCTGTCTTTTGCCTAGATCCTGAGCTTGAGTAATGAAAGTTTTACTCAGTATTGTCATCAGTTATTTTTTCTTTCATTTATAAGGATGATTGAGTTATTATCATGCTTAAATATTGAGTGTCTGTACTTATGAAACAGCACTTAAAATAGATTATGGTTGTGCACCTTAAAGTGTAATCATGTTTTGCATGTGACTTGGTGCTGAAAAATATGTGTGTGAGAGAGAGAGACAAAGGAAAAAAAGATGAAAATTACAGTTTTATGAATTAATGAAGTTTAAAATCTGTCCAAATTGGTAGTTTGATCATGACATTTACAATTTATTTGCTGCTTTTTTTCTTATCATTAGGCACGGCAGAGAGAAAAAATGAATGAGGAACACAATGCTCGGTTATCAGCCACTGTTGATCGGTTATTATCAGAATCAAATGAGCGGTTACAATTACACCTGAAGGAACGTATGGCTGCATTAGAAGAAAAGAACCAGTTAACCCAGGAACTGGAGCGTGTTCGCAAAGCACTTGATGAGACACAACAAGAGAAAGTAATTGCTCTTTTTGTCTTTCTCTTCCCTTTTTTTGTCTCATTTCTCTTTTCCATCTCTTTCTTCCTTGTACTATTTCTACACTACTTACCTTCTTTCACTTGAGTTGTTTTTTTTTTCTTCTTGTCTCTCTATCTGTTTTCTCTTCTTAATCCCATTTACTGTCACATCAGTGTGTGTGCTGAGGGCTTTTTAAAAGTTATTTTAACAGCTATAGATCTGTGGAGCACTACAAAAGAAACCTTACCACTATTGATTTTGCTGTTTTATCAATGTTTGTCCTCTAACAGTTGTATGTCTGCCTTCTTTCCCTAGTTGTACACTTGCTCATTTTTATTCCTCCATACCTTTTTTTCTATGTTACTGTCTTTATCAAGCATTCTTGCAAAACTTGCATAGTTTTTAAACTTTTATTCTGCTGGGTATGAATTTAAGTGGTATTATTTTGCTTTTTAACTCATAACCTAGTTTTTCATGTACTTTACTGATTATTCTAATTCTTATTATCGTGATCCACCACCATGTCTGCATGATTTGACTGATTTTGTTGGATTGTTTTTTTTTTTTTTGCAGGAAAGAATAAATGATGACCTATTGCAATACAGACGAGAGGTGGAAACGCTACGTATGCAGATAGAGCAGCTAATGAGGTCAGCTATCATGTTCTGTATGCTGTGGCATAATTAAGTTACAGTCACAACTCTAACTTCAAGAACTTTTCCATTCCTGAGAGAAATAAAGAGATGCTTTGTCAGTTGGTAATTGAATTTTTTCATCATGCTGTCACAAGAAAGAAAATTTTTAATTTGTAAGTTAAAAATATTCCCTGCTCTTTTGTTTCTTTTTCTCTTTATTGTCATTGTATATGCATAGCATCTTAGCTTGCATGCTCAGAGAGGATGGGTAAGCACAATTAAGTGTCTTGAGTTCTGCCTCAGTTAGTCTTCTATGCATGAAGGGTGCTGCTAATAAAGGCTGAGATCACATTATGGTGGCAACATGTGTTTACACTTTCAGGGCTGGCTACGTCTTTGAGGATAATGTCTCGAGGCGACATCAGAGAGGGCGTGAACAGGCCATGGTGGAAGATCCAACCAAGGTCAGTGTTGAAAAAGATTAGTTGTTTAAAATGTTTGAGGAACTTTTAACCATGCCTGAAGATCACATTACCAGATATGATAATGCTGAAATATATCATACTTGTACATCACCACATGTTTTTTTTTTTCTTTCTTTTTAGCTGGGGTATTTACTGCATATTGCTTCTTCATTCCTCGTGCCTGCACTTTTTCTTCCCATTTACCCCTTCCCTTTCCTTGTTCCTTTACCCTTTTATTCATTAACAAAATCATAATACCACCACCACCAGTAATTGAAAGAAAAAATACCCTTAGTTGCTGGATCAGCTTAAAAAACCAGTTAGCTCCTCCGCTCAACATGCTTCTTATGGGTTCTTAACTGTGATGTATAATTAGGTAACTTTGCTTCCTGCTTGGCTAAAGTAGAAGCTATGTACTTTTAGGTCAACACACTGAATGAGCAAGAATGGGAGAAACTGCAGCAAGCACATGTACTAGCCAACGTGCAGCAAGCATTTGATGCCAGCGATACGGAAGGAACAGATGATAACGAATCACTGTTTGGTGCGGTGGATCTCTTGTCACCAACTGGTCACACAGATGCCCAGACCCTGGCACTTATGCTGCAGGAACAGTTAGATGCCATCAATAACGAGATCAGGTGAGTTTTTGAATTAAATTGCATTTAGCAGTTATTCTGAATTCATGCTTTCAAACTGAATCAAGCATTCATTTATACATTATCAAGTTCAGAACTGAGACAGTAACAACAGTAAGATGTTTTGAAGTGTATTAAATTTACAGAGCAAAGTATGAAGAGTTGAAAGAGAACTCGCAGAGCTAAAGAGACTGAGCTGCCATCCTATCTTTCAGGACTTGGTGGATAAAGATATATAATAAAAAGGCTGATAGGATGACAACAGGCAGCTCTGAAAATCAATTTTATTTAATATTTTGTTTAATGGCTTTGGTATTCAGTGAAGACCTTTTAAGTTTTCAAGATTTGATTAACCAGCAGATGAGTTTGTGTAATGCAGAGGAGATCTGGTAGATTTCAAGAATTAAAATTTAAAAAGTCATAGCATTGGCAGTGTATTGAAATAGATAAAGGAAAATGAACGAAGTGCTGTCGGGTGCTCTTTGAAGATGACATATTTAGTATGCAAAATGACATGGTGATTATGTATTTAGTATACAGCATGGCATGGAGATGACATAGTGGCTAATGTGAATATTTATTTTAAAGAAGTATGCCCAATGACATGAAGATGACATATTTAGTATGCAGAATATGAAAGGAAAATAGATGATGGCTTGTGAAGATATCTAAGGATGAGCTGAAGTGTATATGTCTGCAAATATAGGGGTTTGTGTGGATATTTATTTTAAAAGTAAATATGAACATCAAAATGTTTGTGTGAACATTTGAGGATTTGCTGTAATATGTATGCACATATACGGTACATTATAAGGGATGCTTGTAAATATCTTTAAGTGCATTGGTACATGTGTGTGTGTTTCAGACTCATTCAGGAAGAGAAGGAAAGTACGGAGCAACGTGCAGACGAGCTAGAGAGCAGGGTAGGGTCTGGTAGTCTTGATGCCATTGCCTCTCGCTGGCGTGGGGGGTATGAGCGATCCTCCCCCCCTCTCAGTGGGCGCTCCACCCCCACCCCTAGATCCTCCCAGTCTCGAGACATCTTGCAGAAATACAACACTGTAAGTGTCAGTGTTGTGACCTTCTCATGGCTGCCTACTGTAGATGGGTGTGTTTTGTCTCACTGCACGGCTTTCTTCCTGTGCATGTGTGCACCTGGTCTGCTCTTCTGTGTTTCTGTTTTTTCTTTTCTTTGGTTACAGTGTCTTTCTGCCTATTCCCCCAACTCCACCCCTCCAAAAAATTATTTCAGATTCTGTAGTCAAATCTCAGAACTATCTTTCACCACCCTCACCCAAATAGAACTTTAGAACCATCACTGTATAACATGAGTTAGCACCTATATTTCATTTTTCTAACCATAAATATTCAGAAGCTAATTTTTAATACATATTAAAAAAGTAAAGAACAGATTTTATATGAGTTTGTTAAAAGTCGGATATTCTTGTTTTACTGTTTACCATTTTCCAATGTGTTCCAAAAACTACACATTAACTAATACTAGAAATATTTTAAACAAGGAAGCTGATTAATTTTTTATTTGTTTTTGTTATTTTCATATTTTGCTAAGGACCCACAAAAAGTTGGGAATCCAACATCTAAACATTTTTTTGTTAAACTCTGTAGTGCAATTTCATTTCAGCCTTAATGATAATTGAAAGACTGCTATCACAAAGAGATGGCAAACAACTTCAGAATGATGTTGATGCCTGTAGATACCAGCAAAGATTTTTCAAACAACACTCAGCTTAAATGTTTCATTATCTACACAAAAGAATGTTCTTTCTTAGAACAAAGTAGTTTCCTTTCTTTGTTGTGACTTGGTGATGCCATAGCGATGACAAGCCTGTGAAATTACCATTTTTCCATTCAAAGGGAGGTTTTGTGAACTACAGCTTTTAAGGCATAATGCCCATTTTATTAGCAGTGTAATCTGTTTGGAGTTCGCTTTTAGATGAAAGGTGATGACTCACATCCTCATTATAATATTATACTATCACTGTATCATCAAACTATAGATAACAGAAGCATTTGTATCTAGTCTTTACTGAGAATGAGAAATAACCATGCTTGTTTCTTCTTTTTACGCATGGTTTTGCTTCAAATTGATTTCAAGGGTAGTCACTATAGAAAATTGATTCTGCAGCAATTCCTTCCCTTATACGATCAATAATTCATTATCATCACAAGCCTTCTTTGTGATGCAACACCAGATGCTGTGCACCCAGTCACAAGTACAGTGTCACATCACCCTGATTGTGTTAATGAGTTAACAAGTGGTCTTCAGCACTTGGGCTTGGAATGAAAAAAGGCCAGCTGTCTTTTCGAACCTATTTAATCTCTCTTTGTTTTCTCCTAGTTCTTTCTTTTTATTTTTCTTGGTTTGTCTGACTGTAGTATTTTCCCCATCCCTACTATGGCCCAGTTCAAAGATTATTTGACATTGTTATTAACGGTGATCACACACGGCGACTGCTTTGGAGTATCTGACCTAGCTTTTCCTGTTTTACTTGCATATCCTTCAATATTTTATTTTGCATGCCTCTTTTGATCATTGTAAAGATGTGGATATCTTATTTTTGGCTTGTTTTTTTTTTTTTAATGTACCAGAAATTTAGCATTGGAATGCAAAATAAAAACAGATAAGATTAAGTTTTCATCTGCAGTTCGTTATGCTATTATATGTTTAGACCTTCATACTAGAAGCTGTAGTAAAGTTTATAATTTTTATTTATGTGTTAGGATTTTCTGCTTCTTTCACTTTAGTGTGCACTGTTTTGCATTTGTTACCTGTTTTAAAATTTTTTACAAAGTTACAAAAATATCTTCAATAGGTTTTTATAGAAAAGCATGGGCTTAAATTTAGGATAAGTGGTTAAACTGTGCTGTAGTGTATTTTTATCTTTATTTTTCTTAGTTCCTGCAGTATTGAAAATGCACATAGTTTCCCTTTTTTTGTTTATGTAATTTTTCATAATGAGAACAATTCTTACTGAATTCTTTACATCTTGGAGAAGATAGGTGTTGAATACATAAAATACATGTTGTTTTGAGGAATAGGGAAAATGTGCGGCCAAATTCATTTAAATATACCTTGTAATGAGTATGTATACATTACTTTAGCTGAAAGCAGCTTTTCTCTAGATTTTGTTTGTTGAGTTTAAAGCTTATGCAAAAATCATCTTCCAAATCATTATTGATTTGTCAAAACTGTCAGTAAATCACATGGCTAATGGACTAGCAGCAGAGCAAAAGGTCTTTTTGCTCACCTGAGAGAACTCCATTTGCAAATTTGTTCAAATGTTAGGTTTTTTGATGACGAAGCAGAAGGATTGATTTTCCTTTTTTTTTAAAAAAATAGCACAGCCCCAGATAAATTACAGCCTGACAGAAAGTACAATTGAAGATAGTCTTATGTCTAATAGCCTGCATTAGTACATTGTATCCTGTGTGGCTCATTTTGAGTTGTGATCATGTTTTCTGATAAGCCTGTATGGCTTGTAACTTCTCTCCTGCACATCATACCACAATGCATCACCAAGTCTGCATAATAACCAGAGCCCAGAGAGCCTAGCTCTTCCCCGGCATGTGCAGGACAGAGGTTATCAGCCTGTAAATAGTATACAGGCTTCACATGAATTCCAACTTGGGCTTCTTAAGTTTCCATCAAAAGGACATTATTTATAGTTTGTGTTCAACCTACAAGTCTTTGTAAGATTGTATGCACCATATTGTGGAAATACCCATAGTTGAGATGTGCACATAAATAGAACAATGACGAAAAACTGAAGGTAAAAACAGCTGAAAATATTAGGGAGTTGAGATTCAGTTTAGAAGGCTGCTCTTATGGGTTACTTTGTGTAGGGAATCTCGTTTACCATTTTGAAGCTAAGGCAAAATGGGGAGAATTGGTAGTACGACGGTCTAGTTACGTCGTTTCTGTTACGACGCTTCCGACTTACGAGGTCAGTGCATCACTAGAAAAGATTGAAAGTGGATATCATAAGGCAATCTGATTTTTAGGACTTAGTCGTTCGACTGTCGCTACAATTATCAAGGATAAAGCATCCTTTGATCACAAAGTAGTCACAATATTTTACTGTACTTATGTTTATTGATAGTAGCTTTGGGAGAGTAGATGAATAAGTACAGTGTATTAGATTATTCTGCACGCGTCATGTCGTAAGTCATGATCCCATAAACATTTCAGCCAGAAATCCATAGACTGATTGACAGAAACTTAGGACACCTTAAGGGAGGTAAATTAGCTTGACAGGTTGTTTTCTTGAGGATTGCTTTTTAGTTGGGCAAATAGCATTGACACAAGCTACTTCAGTCCAAACAATTGATTCATGTCTTGCATGCAGTTCTAATAGGGGAGGTAGAAGGCAATTTGCAGCTAGGAATCATGCCATTTAATACAAATTTCATAGTAATCAATGACAATAAATCGGATTGTGAGAATATAAGCAAGACAGCCCTGCAGCTTGGGAGCAAGTTATATTCTCTGGAAATAGAAGTATGGGTTGTCTTTTGTTTTAACCCAGTAAGTGAAGTGCAAAGACTGTTCTTGCAGTGAAATTATTTTTTTGCTTTGCTTGCCATAATGAATACACAGACTACTACTTGTACAACCATGTTGATAAAATGCTCAGAAACAGCGCTGATATCACCCTGTTCTACGCTGCAGTTTTTGCCAGAATTAGCAAAGCGGCACATACCTTTAAGTGGTCATGATACGAGACAGTATGTTTTCAGTGGGTGCATATATCTGTATGTATTTATGACCATAATTGTTCTACATGTAAGGAGCACATTCTATTGTTATCCTGTCTCTGCTTCTTGTCACACTTCATGATACATTGCTTACAGACATTATTTTTATGTTTATTCCCCTCTTTCTTTTTCCTCCCACCTGCCCACCATTGTTATTACCTTGGTAGCTCTTTACAGAGCAAGAGTAGGCTCTGTTGCTGAGTCTACATCAAACACCATATTTAACAAATATCCTCGCCCTCTTCTCACTCGCCCAGCTCCCCCCCCCACACACACACACGCACACTCCAGCAGGTGTGGTCAAAGCCTCCTAGATCCCCATTGCAGCCAGGGCTTACTGGCCAAGCAAGGTGTCATCAGAAATATCAAAGCAACATCCTCTTTGGTGTAAGAACAGTGGTGAGCATTTCTAGTACAGCCAAGCCATCAGGTGATGTGTAGTGTGGAGGTGCCACAGACACAGGTGATAAATGAGGACTTTCATTATCTTCTTATGTCTCTGCGCATGCTGGACTGCAACAATAGCCTGTTGCTAAATCTGGTGTCTGCAGCAGCAGCAACAGCAATAGTCCTTCAGGCAATCTCTGCTTTCAGAGTCCCAGCTTTTTTTTTTTTTTTTTTTTTTTTTTTAACACTTTCGCATAAGTAGGATTGCTCTGTGTATCCCAGCTTCAAACCATATGGAGTATATGCAGATATTTTCAAAATAGGATAAAGTCATAATTGCTTCGTAGGTTCTTTTGGACGTGTTAAAATATGATAAATTTTGCAGTAGTATGGGTTAGAGTTTTTGCACCGCAGTTGACACACCTGGCACGACTTTCTCAAATGTTTATGTATTCTAATTTAATCCAAAATATCTTAATCCTTATTTTTCCATTGGAGTTGCTGATTTAGTCATTTAGCTAAGTCTAGTACTAATACAGTAGACTTCTTCTCCTTGCATGATCAGCATGCTCCATTTTGTCATTGTTGAGGCCATTACTGATAGTAAGCAATGGGTGTGTTTTGTGGGCATCTACAAAGTATACACTTGCTGAAACTTTGTCTTGCTCCTCCAGCCTCTCCCAACACTCATAAGCTGTTTGATGTGTACACACACATAGTACATGAATGGAGATAAATGTCTTCTTTTAATGCTTTTAACAGACATCAAGAGGCATACCTTTCCTTGTGATACAACCATGGTAGTAAATTTTACTAGGTATAACAGTGGTGTTCTTTCACATCTCTGGTCTTGACTCTGAAATGTTGTGATGAAATTTATATCTGGGTGACTATCCCTTTAGTCTCTGGCAGAGACAGAAGTCATTTGCAGCAATGTTTGTAATTATTGCATTATAATTAACTAGCTGTGTTTAAGCATGAAACTAATTAAATTTTGCTGTCTTTATGCATCCCTGTACTGGTGCATTCATCCACATGCAATCCCCTGTAGACTTTTCTTACATAAATTATTTGAAAGACAAAGGAAGGAAGGAAGTTGTTACATTTGAAAAAAATCTGATTTGTTTGTTCTGTCATAATTGCTAACAAAGGCATAACTGTTCTGCTGATTTTAGTTTATAATATTGTAGAGTGCTAACAAATGTGTCCTCAAATGACTAACAGAGGAGAATACTATGATAGTAGTGATGCCATTCTAGTAGCTACATTACAAGAGAAGGCCATGCTGTTAGCTTTATTTGCATGATGTGTGTTGTAGGCGCCTGCTGGCATGTCAGCATCGCAGCTGTATACTTACTCCTCCTCCAGTCCGCAGCTGGCGACCTCCACTGACCCTGCAGCCTCACAGCAGGTACTCAGCGATAAACAGCTCTTTCATCTTCTCTTTTTCAGCCATAAACAATTTTCATCTCTCTTGTCTATTCTATCCCCTTCCCCTTGACTACTTCTTCAGCTTCCAATAACATGCTTAATCTTTACACTTGACAGCAGGTTTCTTTTGTTTTGGATTTTTGAATGTTTACAATTTTATATTTTATTGAATGTCTTCATTATGTTTCCTGCCATTGTCAAAACTTCCTTTTTCTTAGATCATTATTTACTACTTTAAACGTGAAACAGCTTTAAAATCTTTCCTTTCTGTGTTGTAAGAGTGATGTAAAAGCATGCATGATACTGACAGAAATAAAAGTAAATGTATGTCAGTTGCATTATAAAATGTTTGAAAACCAGATGTGTGAGTCATTGTGTGTGTGTGACAGGTGGAGGGTAAAGGTACATATGTGCCTGTCCATCATGTGTGTATGTATGTGTACATGTGCATGCATGTGTGTCCTTTTTTATTGCAGTGAAGCATTGTCTGTAATAAGAAGTATGAAAGCTTTGTTTGTGTTCAAAGCTGCATCATTGCTCACTGTTTCAAAGCTGAGTGTTGAGAGAATGTGATTTGATTGTTTTATACCATCTTTCTCATTATAAGCTGTAAACGTTTAGAGTTTTGGTTTTTAGGTGCTTATTTATTTGCTTGACAAGCATGTTTAATATTTCCATTCCTTCATACTGTTTTTCTTAATAAGTGATATGCGTCTAATAGAAATTTGTCATTTGAAGGTTCTCTTAAATCATTTCTTGTGTTCAATCTTTTTTATTCCAAACTCTGATTGTTTTTGTGTACCTTAATCTGCAGCTGGAGCTCTCAAATATTTCTTCATCTGATCCAGATCAGGTAGTTCTCTGTCTTGCTGGCACATGCTGCTGCTTATGCTTTTGATTTGTCTCTGCCATGCCATTAAAGCACAGTTGCTGTGTTTGGTGTAGACCATGCAAAATAAAGTTAACTGGGTGAAGAAAAAAAAAATCCAAGCTTGTGTAAAGATATTGTGTACCAAAGAAGCCTATTTAAAGACCACTATATCCATCAAATGGAAGAAATGTGTGCTGTGTCTGCTAAGCGATGCCTACTGTCTAATAAGCATGTGTCATTTGAACTTGTCAGGATACTGTGTTCTGTCATTCTGCTCCATAACATGAACCCATGCTTTGCAGGAGAAATTACCATGGGATACTTCTACCTGCTCCCATCACCCCCCACCCCCACCTCGCTTAGTTTTTCCTAAACCCATTTCTGTGCTTGCAAGCATAGTCTTCATAGCATCGTCCGCTTGTTGTTACAAGGTTTTAAGCATTTACCATTGTGTTTGAGCTTTAGTCACTCAGACAACTACACTTTCATTTTGAGGACAGGTTTTAATGTGCTGTATTTCAGCTGTGTCTGCCTGGTCACCATCTCTTTCATCTTTCACATTGTCATTACTGTTCAGTCCTGTCGTTGCTGTGTATTCAGTATGCAGGCAAGATAAAAGAGTTATTATCAGTTATCTTGCAAAGGGTTGGAGGAGGGAGGAGTCATTATATTAAAATGTTATTTTGGATCAGCATGATAAAAGAATATGCATTACTTTAGGGTTAACATTTTCTCTGGGAGAAGGGTGGATTTGTATGTTAAAAAAATTTTGTCCTTCTGTGACAAGATTTTTCAGGCATTCGAGGGTCACCATATTAAAACAGCTTCAGTGATTGCCCATTGGTATTAGGAGAGGAAATAAAAAAAAGTAATGGGCATGTTTTCTGATTTTAAAATTGATGTGTTTGTTGAGAAGCACCAGTTGGTTATTGGAGTAACTGTAGGAGCTTATAAAAGCTGGCTTCATTGGATGCAGAGACGTTTGGTACTAGTCTTTACATGACTAATCACACTCATCCAGATGTGAGTGGCTCAGGCATCTCGTGAGCTTGTTCTTGTCCTTAAGGCTGATTATTTCTGTCTCTACAGCCTGTCCCAGCTCTGATCTGCTCATTGTCCTGTCATTGTGCCCCACACCTCAATCCTTATTCCTTCCCATTCTGAACAAGTTCTGTGTGTGTGTTTTCATACAGTACATGCCATAGCTGGCATTATTTAGCAGAAATCAGCACAGCTTTCATATTTGTGTTTGTGTGTTACCCGATACAAATGTTAAGTATTCTTAATAACAATTCATGTGAAGTGAGACTAAAAATAGGTGCATTCACAACCCCCCTCCTCCCGGCAAGAAAAACCCCATCCATTAGCAGTATGACAAAAAGTATAAAAGAGATGGCACTGTCATAAAACATACTGTAAATTTCAGTCTATTGAGTGCGCCTGTTTATAAGCTGCACCTACTAAATCTTTTTTTAAATTTTCTTTCACAAATAAACTGCACTGGTTTATAAGCTGCAAATATATACAACTTGAAAGCTGCATCGTAGACATTTCATCTCATTTTCAGCATGACGAGGGTGTGTGCTTCTGCAACTGATCTGAATGCTTCAATTGTATGCAGTTTTTATTTTAAAATGTGAGCAGTTAACACTGCAACAACATTACCAGTTAACACTTGAACATAGAGCTCATCAAAAAATTTGCCAAATTATGAAAAATCCGCAAACAAGCCACATCGCTGTTTAAGCCGCAGGGTTTAAGGCTGTGGAAAAAATTCACAGCTTATCAGGGCTTCTGCTTACGCAAAAAATTGCGTACAGTACGCATTAAAAGTTCTGAGGACCCCTTCAATTTTCGTCAATGGGGTCCCATTCAAATTTGGGCGAAGAACAGGGACCCCTTAAAAATCTGAAGAAGGGGTCCCTGGGACCCCAAAGAATTTAGCCTTAGCAGAAGCCCTGGCTTATAGTCCAAAATTTACAGTAGTTTTTCCCCCTTCGGTTTTATTAATTATCTGATTGTCTTTCTGATTGGGGAGGGGCACTTTTTTAAACTTTGGTAGTCAGCAACAATTTTGTTTTATAATTCCTCCCTTGCTCTCCAAAGAATCAGACCCTTGCCTTTATCTCACAGGTTATATATATATTATGAATGACAGCTTAACGGACATTTTATGAGCGAGTGATTACATAGATCAAGATTTCCACCAGCTTAGTTTACCCTTTTTCCTGCACATGCATGAGCACACACACAGACACACAGAGAAATGACGTACAAAATGTAATTAAGGATCTTGGTTGCCATTGCTGCTGCTTCATCTACTCTTAATATATATGCACTCTGTAATCTGTCTAGACTCCCAACCCAAAAAAGTTTTAAAAGAATTATATCAGGTGCACAGAAAATGTCACTCATGACATTCTTGATGACAGAACTAAATAGCAGACACTGAAATTGTGTTCGAAAAGGTTTTCATAAATCCTTTTTTTTTTTTTTTTTTTTTTGAAAGCTTTGGATGGAGGCAAAAAGGAGAAAATACAATCTTTCACATTTTTCCTCTTAATGCCTATTTTGATAATACTGCATTTGAGCACAGCAAAGATGCAAAAAAATGCAATGTTAAAAAGATGATGTAGCATGTTGCTGAAAAATGTCTTTATGCATTTGTTCTTTTTATGTCTATGATTTTTGGCTACAAGTATGGGATACTTCACAAGTCTAAAGGTTCATGTATGACCACCACGACATTTATTCCTGTGTTTGTAAGAGAAAAAGAATGTGTGTGGGAGAGATCTTGTGTAGATGTGTCTGAACTTTACCAAGTGATGTATCTAATAAGTGAAGCTAAGACAACTTCTTCATGTGTTTTTCAGCAGTACAGTCGTGATGACAGCACAATTGGATCCAAAGAAGAGTCTCGGCAAATCAAATGTGAATCCTCACCGCCAACACCTCGCTCCCTTCGCCTTGAGAGAGTTGCAGCTGCTTTGGCCAAAAGTCAGAGTGATACTGCAAGGTAGACATGCTTTTATTTATTTTCCTATATTTATAAGAGTTATTTTTTGTGAGGTATGTTTGAGATAAATATATAATTCTCTTCTTTGAATTAAAGGTAAGAGTGATGGGTTTGTTTGATTTTTTTTTTTAATCTTTAATTTTTATTTTTAGTTGCTATAGTACTTATGTGGTCCAGTGGAGCAATGGTTATCGCCTGTCACCAATACAGTGAAGGTTGGCTGTCCTGGATTCATCTCTTGTTTTGGGCACACTGTTCTTTCTCTGCACGTGGCATATGTTTGCAGAGCTGGCTGCTTTGCCGTGATATAGCCTTGCTGACTGCGTAAAACACCAATTAAATATAGCAGTTCTTATATCTTTCATGGAGTTAATTGTGTGACAGCCTCTGGCCTGATAAGTTACTTGGGGTTTTCTTCCTTCATCTTCATTTCATGGAGTTAATTGTGACAGTTTTTGTCCTGATAAGTTACTCCCTTTCATTGAATTGTTTGACAGCTTCTGCCCTGATAAATTACTTGTGGCCTTTTTATCCTACATCTTTATTTCAGTCGGCTGCATGAGATAACACGTGGTTCCAGTAGCCCACTCAGCAGTCTCCACAGCAGTCAGGACTCACTACATAAACACTCAAAGAAAAAGGGTTTAAAGAGTTCACTAGGCCGCCTTTTCTCAACCAAAAAGGAGAAGCAGAAGTCCAAGGATGCATATGCCAGGGAGATGGCAGCAGGTGTGGTTGTATTCTATCATTAGAAAGAAGAGACAAGCAGATGCTTATATTCTATTGTTAGAAGACAAATAGATTTTTTTGTTTCATCATTAGAAAGAAGATACAAGTAGACCCTTTTTTTTTCATTGTTAGAAAGAAAAAATAAGTAGACCTTGTATTCCTTCATTAGAAAGAAGAGGCAAGTAGACACCTTTTTTTTAATTTGCAAGTGAGCTCTGATCTGCTGTTTCCTAACAATAAATAGAAAATGGTGGTAGATTAGAAAATGGAGGAATGCAGCAGTTTTAGTTACTCGGGGTTTTAGGGGAGGAAAAACTTGGACATGATGATGTGAAAAAAATTGGGCAGGTGTTCATTTCTTTAAAAAAAGTTTCTAGGTTTCAGTAAGCTCATACACTCACCAAGCCTTCTGGCAGGCTTTCCATTTATTTAAATTGTTCATCAAACTTTAGGAGATTCAAAGGAATTAGTTTCTTGAACATTATTATTTTCTTTTGTAAGCAGCTGCCTATGGAGACGGAGGTGATGCCAGTGCTTCTGACCTTGCCATTGGTCTAGGGCAGTCCGAGTTTGACCGAAGAATGAAGAAGAAGTGAGTCTGCAAAAATTGTTTGCTATTTGATTTGCTATATTAGCTTGCTGTGTTTTCATGTACTCCCTGTAAAGATACTGACATTTTTACATTCTTTCTGGTTCACACTTGGCTTTGTCTTTTTTCTCTTTGTGAGGGTATTGAATTGAGAATTAAGTTATGAAGTTTTGGGTTTACTTTAGACATGAGCTCTTAGAAGAAGCTATGAAAGCAGCGACCCCATTTGCTTTGTGGAATGGACCCACCGTTGTGGCCTGGCTAGAGGTAAGCACTACAAAGCTGTTTTTTTATATTTTTTTGTTCCTTGCAGAACACCAAACCACAAGAAATAAACAATTATCCAGGACCTCTAGATGCTTAAAGTGCAGAATAATTAAGAAAAATACAGAATGAAAGTGCTTACACCTATACATGCTGATACCCAAGGGGCTAAACAAAGTTTTTAAAGAACAGCCTTTACATTTGTGAAGAACATGATTCTGTTGCATGCCAGCTATTTCTTGAAAGCTAATACTTACGTTCTTAGAATGCTTGCTGACCTGCTTATCCATCATTTCTGGACTATTGACCATCAGCAGCTCTCCACCATCCTTTCTTGCAGCATGTTTTCTCTCTCTTCACTTCTTTGCTGCTTGTGTGTTGCAGTTGTGGGTTGGTATGCCAGCATGGTACGTAGCAGCCTGCCGTGCCAATGTCAAGAGTGGTGCCATCATGTCAGCTCTGTCTGACACAGAGATCCAGCGAGAAATTGGTATATCCAACCCACTTCACCGGCTCAAACTTCGGTTAGCCATTCAGGAAATGGTCTCACTTACTAGCCCATCTGCACCAAAAACATCTCGTACAGTAAGTGACCTTGCATACAATGCTATTTGTTTTTGTTGTCTACACAGCTGTTGTTTTTGTATTCCTTTGTTTTGCAGAGATATAAGAATAGATGTAGGAATAGATAAATAAATGAACATGATGCATTTGTAAGTACTCTAGCACTTTGCATTACAATTAAAATAAAAATAAAAGAAGATACAGGTAAATAATTTTAGGCAAGACTGAGAATTGCTGACACTAAATTAATGTATTTATCCTTACTAAATTGTATTATAGGGTAAATATTATATTTCTTGAGCTGTGCATATGTGTTTGTTTTCACAGACTTTGGCATTTGGAGACATGAACCATGAGTGGATTGGAAAGGAATGGCTTCCTAGTTTAGGTTTGCCACAGTACCGGTCACACTTCATGGAATGTCTGGTAGATGCTCGAATGCTTGACCATTTGACAAAGAAAGACCTTCGCGGACAACTGAAGATGGTCGATAGTTTCCACAGGTATGTCTGTCTAGATATACTGCAAAATATGTGAGGATTTATATGGATACCTGTCTTTGTTTTAGCGTTGTATGTGTGCTCCATGTATTATTATACATGAACATTTCTGTCCATTTGTATTTCTGTATATGCTAGGTATTCATCAGTGACTGATGGTAAACCAGATGACTGGTCTGTGTCTAATCATATTGCTCAAACCACAGAAAATCGTGGTTTTCTTGTCACAAAGATGGGAGCGTAATATGAAATGTCTAGAGGATTCCATGGAAGTGTTTTTTACATTTGACTTCAAGTCAGAATAGCTATCATTCTTTATGTAATAAAGGACAAGCTTGCAGTATGGTATCAACTGTTTGAAGAAGATCAATTATGATCGAAAAGAGTTGGAACGAAGACGAGAAGAAAGCGCAAACGAAGTTAAAGGTGAGCATGAGAATTTTATGGCTTTATAAAATCTGTCTTATCACTTACTTTTTCAAGGTTTTCAAAAGTGTTGGAAGCATGACATTTTATATCAGATTTTGATTTGTGACCTCTTTATTTATAATTTAAATAATTATAATAAAATAATTTACATAATTTATAAATACACCCGATATCAAATCTTCAAATACTCTTTTCTTTCACATCTAACACCTGATGACTTTCCAACAAAATTTTTTTTTTAAAAGTTTCCATGTCTTAGTTTTGGTGCACTCTTTGTAGCTAGCTTTAGCAATTTTTTCTAACTCAAACCTTTAAAGAGCTTTGCGGAACATTTCTTGGGCTGGAAAGGGTGTTGACAAGACCAACTGCTGCTTACTTTAAAATAAAAATTCTTTGTTGTATAAACGGCTCACATAGCTGGTGTTAAATATGCTGCTCCATAAAATGTGTACAGATGTGTTGGTCTGGTCAAACGAGAGGGTGATCAAATGGGTGCAGGCCATCAACTTAAGGGAGTACGCCAACAACTTGATCGAATCTGGTGTTCATGGGGCACTCATAGCACTTGATGAGAGTTTTGACCACAACAGCCTAGCATTAGCCCTACAAATACCTACGCAAAACACACAGGTGACCTAACAGCTGTTTGTTACTTTTGTGCATGTACTATCATTCACTTTTTTTTCTTGGCCTACTTCCTGATCACTTCTGTCTCTCCCTACCCATTTCCCTGAAATTAACTTGTGTCTGTTTGCTTGCAGAAGGTTTAATATCTTGATATCTATTTGTCTATGTTCATTTATATATAATATTTGTTATGTGTTAATTTGACATCATGAGTATTTGTTCTAATGTGTATAGTTTCCCAATCCCCTTGTATAGGGCTAATGGTGTTTTCAGTGAAATTCATATTTTTTTTCTGTTGTTGTTATTCATTTATTTAATCCTATTATATGCAGATGTAATTTGATAAATATTTGTCTTTCTTGCAGACAAGTTTACTAGCTCTTTGATAATATTTGTGATAAACATTGAATTGTTGGAGGTAAAATAACTCACACTTGTCATGTTTACAATTATTGTGTTTGCTCCAAAACCCACAGGCAAGAATGGTTTTGGAACGAGAGTTTAATAATCTTCTGGCAAGAGGAACAGATCGCCGTTTGGATGAGGTGAGAGAAGCCCCTTCAGATCCGAACATTGATGCTAGTCCATTCCTTCATTTCTCATTGTTGCTGACAGTTTTATAATCCATTCTGAATCTTGTCTTCTGACTTTGCCTTGTCTTTCTTTGCCCCATCCTGGACCTTCAGCCTTATATAATCACTTCAACACTTAGCCTCGTGATCTGTTCACCTCATATCCTCTGTCACAGCAGTTTTAACTCCCACCCCTCTTCCCTCATGCTTCATTCCAACTGTTCCATGATCTGCTGTACCACCAGTACAGTGCTCTTTTGTCAACTGCTTTGTTTACCATGTGCTTCCTTAATGTTCAGTTGACCCTAAACAACCTGGCTTTGCAGACCACATCTGGTTCTTTCCCTTTAGCATCTCTCCATTCCTCACTAGCGTCATTACTTAAGACCTAACACTGCCACTGACCACAGACTTAATGTTTTTTCTTGTAAGCAAATAACTGTCACTGTCTCTTCTCTACCCCTCTCCCCCCCCCCAACCCAACCCCTGCTATTCTTTCCCTCTTGCTCTCATAGCCTGCATGTTGAGGCAGTCTGTGACAGCTTGTGGCATTGTGCTGTCCTTTGTGATCTTGCCTAACCCATTACACTGACATTTAAAAAACCCATTATCAACTTGCTGCATGTTAGTCAGATGGATTCAAAACGCTTATAATTTCTTTTTAGAAAGTAAATAATTTTGGTGGTTTTTAAAGAAATTTAAGCTAAGCATTACAAGTGTAAATTCAAGCTATAAGATGTTCACAGAGAAGAGAAGGGAGAAAGCTAGCCCAGACTTTAGCAGATTGTATTGTCAAATGTTTACAACAATCATTGTTCCTTAAACCCCATCTTCCAATTCCAGTTTGGACAAGAATTACCATGTGGACATGAGGTGGCCGATACTTCGGAGCAGTAAATAAAATATACAGATATAAAGTAAATAAACATATAAATGATATGAAAGGTGCATGGCTTGGATTCGAGCTGATAAACTTGTAACTGGCATGTGTCTGGAGTTTTCTATTACTCCATAGGTTTAACACAAACACAGATGTTTCAGTAGTAATCTAAGAATGAGGACCAAATAGAAGTAATCTGAATATTACAGTGATTGTTTTTGTTGAGCATAAAAATCTTAACATATATTTGTGAGTTTTATAGTAGTCTTTTCATTAGGAGGAAATGCAAATTATACAAAGAAACAAATTTATAGAAAGATGCATTTGGAGTTAGACTGCATGAATGTAACAACTCTTTGGAGAACACATCATAAACAATTGGTGGTGGGAGGGGAGGTATCTCATTCTGAGTAGTTTGTCAGTTTTATTCTTGAAAGTAAAATTGGTTCTATTTTAAAAGCTATTTTTGTAGTCTGTCTTCTTATCTATCTATGTTGCTAGGTCACAGATTCTTCACTGTACCCTTAGCTTCTGTTTTTAAAACTGTCTGTTATAATACTTAATATGCTGCACTTCTAATTGCTGCATGGTTTTGTGCATACCCAAGAGCAAGGGAGAAAGTTTACATCTTTAAAAAAAAAAAAAAAAGGTCATGCTGGCAAGGCGCTTGGCAATGCGAGGCTGCAAAGACAGGGCTGTCTGGTGGCAGGGGGTTTGGGCGGTGTCAGAGCGTCATGCACTCACAAGCTGCATGTTTATTGTGGTTTCTTCCTATTCTTCACTTTCCACTAAAAAAGCTTGTCTCTGTGACCTGAGTAAACTCTTAATGACCTTCTGGCTGTTAATGTTGATTGACATATAGTCTCCCAGGCGATTGTATTCAGTTGTAGTGCTTGTTCTGACTCCTATTAACCATTTGTCTATGCGTGCAATATAGTTTGTGGCTGCATCTCTGGTGCCATACTACCAGCATTATGAGTAATAGTATATTTTTCTGATATCCACTTGAGGAATGAAAGTTCAGGATGCAGGCGATAATATTAATGCGTTAATGTGGCAAAGCTGTACTAAAATGTAACACACTTATTTGCCTGTGTGGACATGCAGAGTAATTCATGAGTGAATATGCTTGTGCTGGTGATCTAAGTGGTAATTTTCAGATCCTATAAGCCATGCAAGATGTGAAGCAAGCTATCAGCCCTTTCTTGTTTTTGTTTGGGGTTTTTTTCCCAGTCCTGAAAGCAAAACTTGAGATGTTCAAAGTGCAGTTTAAAAGTAAGAAATGTGGAATATGTTTTGGTTGATTCCTTCTAAACCATAATGCTGCAATTTACAGCTTTTACCAATGCATAAACTTGCTTTTGCATCAGAAATCCATCAAAGCTCTTGATAACCTGGCTTTGTAATTTAATACCACTTTTTTAAAAAGGATTAGAGGAGAAATATGACAACATTTTGTTTTTTTATCGATCACTTTTTTTTTTCATCACTTTCAAAATCCCTGAGAAGATATACTTTTGAATGTATCAGAATTATATACCTGGTATCGTGCCAGTGGTGAGTAGGTTGAAAACTTGTTTGTTGTTTTTCTTAACAGTAAATTATGTGCAAAAGCAAACCACAGATCATTTTAGAAGGCTGCACTCTTCACAAGAAAGGGTTGATGACTTGAATTTATTGAATGCTAGACACTTCTCACCAATAAGTATCTTACAGAATTCTCAGGACTAACATAAACGTAAAAGAGAAGACAACTGCAGAAAATGGATAACATTTTTTTAAGATAGATGTTGTGCTGTGTAAAGTTTATTTGAGACTTGTCACTTTTGTTTTGTGGCTTATTCATCTTACCTTGGTTTTTCAATTCTTCCTTTCATTTCCCAGGCTCGATGAAAGCTACTACAGAGGTAACTAGTTCTGTGCTAAACCATCATATTCCTGTATCCAGTTTTTTTTTTTCCTTTCTTTCAATGTGATATTACTCTCCTTTTTTTCTACCTGCACAATTTTGAGATGTGCTTTTTCTACTGGGTAAAGTGTGTGGATTTTTTTTCCTGCTTTTTTTTTCTCCACATATATACATCTAAAGCTTTTTATTTTAAATCACTCTTCCCTTTTTTTGTGTGGATTTGCCAGATTCTTTTGTTAGCTGGCTTTAATGCCAATTGCCTTCTGATTTGCCCTAGTGTATTGCATTAAAGTTCTACTGCTCCTGATTTAGTACTTGTTTTTTAGTTCAATCTTTAGTTTTCTACCAGAGCTTATCTGTGTACTGTGACTACCTCACTTCTGTGTCCCAAGTCATTACAAACAAACAAAAAATCTTTGCTGCGATCATTTTTTATTTTCAAGGTATCCAGCTGTTATATGTTGACAGTTTTTTTTTAATGTTAAAAGTTTATCTTTGGCCCATTAAAACCAATAAGAGAAAGTCTGTGTTAGTATTCAAATTTATTTCATATTATTCAGATGCTGAACATACATGTGACATACACTAGAAAATTGCAGGTATGCAGACACCGCGTCCTCCATCCACAGATTGTTGGCCATCCTCGCTCTCTTTTCTTCTGTCTTTTGAACACACACATGCACACAGTTTTTGACAGCTAACTGGCTTCCTTTAATTTTATCTTTTTTATTTTTTTTTTTTTTTTTAAGCTTGTGGGCTTTAGACAACACAGACATAAAATGCAGATGCTGTTAGTGAATTATGCGTGCGCAAATTTTTGCCTAACCACCTGCGTGCTGCTGCCAGCATTGGATACTGAAACCGCCTGTGAGCTTAGTGTTGGTGTTGGTGGTTATGGTGAAGTTTTAACACAAAATTGGTGACAGTAGCATTTATCTTGCTGTTTGTATCTTGATTATTGCACACCTAAAGCATGTTCATACACAATGAATTGAATTAAAATGCTATATAATAAATGATCATTTCTTCCATTTGCAGCCAAGTGAGGTGATTTTTAACTGTCATTGTAAATGTTCTGCTATTCTGTATAGGTGCAACTCTTTCGTCTTAGGATAAAGATCCATTATTTTTAAATCATATTAGACAAGGCAAGTCATCACAGTGTTGTAGGTTAAATGTAATGGCGTTGACAAAATAGCTGAAAAATGGCAGTGGACTCTCTCTTGTTGAGGTCAATTTGAAATGCTATTTGCTGTTTCAATGTATACTGGGAAACAGAATCAGAGCTACAGTTTATATCTGTTTTTCTTCAATTATTCGCAGCATACTTATAGGCGAGATACATAATTTGCAGATTTATCGACATATGGCATTTTTTTATCCAATTTGTTTTCCAAATGCAAGTTGATTAAATGGGAATCAATCTATTACTGAACTGCAGGAGTGCCAGTCATGACACAGTTCGAAATCAAAAGAACTTCTGAAGTAGACATTAACATTTTTGTATGGAACCAACACACAAAAAACACTGTTCTAGATGCGACTGTAAGTAAACGAATCTTTTGAAACCCAAATTTGTTTAACAGAATTATTCAGAACATCAGTATGTGTAATTTACTTGAATACGGGGATTAGGTTTTGCTTGCAGCAAAGACACTGGACAACTTTTATTTAGTCCTTATCAAGTCTCTTCACTGCCAGTGAAACTTGACTGCAATAGACATGTTAATTGTTATTCACAGCTTGTTTTATTGTTCAGAAGATATACAGAGCAGTAATGAACTTAGTCTTCATGGGCATGCACAGACCATGCCAAGACAGTCATTCCATCCCAGACATCAGGGCACACAACACAGGCAACCAACAAGAAGCATATGCATCTGTCCCATCATGTACTTGTCTGTCCTCTAATGGGCGTTCCTTGTGTGTCCCTCAAAATTTACCTTATTATCATGATTCACTAATTACAGACGTTGCTATGAAAAAATTTCTTAGATTTACTGACTGTTGAGTTCTACCTGCGGCTGCTTTGGCAGGAACAGATCAAATGATTCTGTGGGCTTTACAGAGCCGGCTGGCCAGATATTACCCACACCTGCACTAAAACATTTGATGGCTTATTGTAGCAGCTGTGTGTATATTGTGTACTCATAAAATTCAGATAAAAGACACAGAGCATTTTCCTTCTATTGTGTTAAAAAAATTTAAGTATTTCTGAGTTAAAAATGTTTAAGTTTGCAGTTAAAACACCTCAGCAAAGTGTTTGAAATCCACAGTGAAGACTGTGCATCATCTTTTTCCAGACAATTTAATTATTTTTAAATTCTGTGTTTGTGTTTAATTATTATTTCAAGGACAGAAGATACAATTGGAAATCTCTGTAAGCTAGTTTGGTTTCCTCCTCAGTCTGCAGTAGTTAAGAGAATTTCTGAGTAACATTAGTGTTGGTTCCTGCAGTGTAAAAATATGCTTCATGCTGGTAGTTTGAAAATCCAGCATCTTACAAAGTTGTCAAACTTAAACTTTGGTCACTGTTTTAAAAGAGTATACAAGTTATTAAAATTAAAGACTTGAGTTTAAAAGACAGGTTAACAAGTATTGTGATTTTTTTTTTAAAGCCAGAGCTTGAAGCTTTTGTGTTTCAGTACCATAGACAGAAAAAAATTCTTTCAGTCACTTGTTTAGTCTGCCTGTGTCCCGTTCTCTGTATTCACTTGACCTTATTTCCTACACTCAGGTGCACCATTAATTATATGTATATAACTGTAATGCTGCTAAATAATAAAAATTATCATATCGAGTAAACGGAAGATGCAGATTATGTGCATAAAATGTATATATGTATAGATTAAAGACGTTTATAAAGGCTGGGAAGTGGATAGACAAATTGTTAGAATACTGGCAATTGATGCATGCATGAGCACAGCACACACACCCGATTTCAGTACCTGTATGGTCCAGTTTATTTCCTCAGCTGACACAGCTATTGAATGAGTATCTGACATCTTCAAGAGTTAGCAAAGGGAAGGCAGCGGGCAAGAGGAAGTAGTCAATCCCCCCCCCCCCCACCCCCAAAAAAAAAAAAAAAAAAAGATGCTAGCCTCTAGATAAGAATGGTCTCTGACACTTCACACTCTCTTGACCAGAAAGTTACATTACTACCTTTACCTTGTTGTTTTGCCTTTTTATGGAGTATTACCATGTATACATTACAGGACCCCTTCTTTTGCCAGATGTTTTGTTACCATGTAGTTTCTTGCTCATCCAGCGAATAACTGGCTGTAATACTAAGTTCTTGAAAAAAAATTCTAACTATATTTGTAAAATAAGAAAGTAAATGTTCAAAAACAAAATTGGTAAGTTTGCTTGGAGCAGAGGTAAATACCTTAGTACTAGTACCATATTTTCACATTCTCCTTTTCTTTAAAAAAAACTGTTTTGTATCTTGTATGTAAATTGTTAAATGTGTAAAACATTATCTTTATCTGTTTCCCTCATCATGATATGCTTTAGGCTAATCCATCGTCTTCGTTCTGTTGGTAACAGGTTAATATATAATCACTCCCATTGGCAGATCTACGAGTGGCTGTATTATGCCAGATCTCAGATTCTGCAGTAGAGACTGTTTAAAGCCAAAAGTTGAAAGTCTAACATGACACTGATGAAAATAAACTGTAATGAACAGTGTCACTTCATATTCTCCTTTGGGTATCAGTAATGTAATGATGATAATAATAATAATCCTAATCATCATTAACATCAACATCATTGATTTGCATTTAGGCTATTGCAAAGTCACAAGTAGCATAATTTATTGCAATTTGTGCCATGTTCTTCAAGGTGATTGTCCTTGTTCTTTATTCTTATAGGGTGAGGGAGGTAAGCTCCGACGTGCCCCATCTTGGAGGAAAAAGTTCCGGACAAAAGATCCAACCGGCAAGACTGTAGAGGAAGCTGATCCAGGTGTTCCCATAGGGGCCACCCCTGACCCTTTCTCGCAGCCCTCACCTCAGCATGCTCGTCGAGCCACAGCCACAGCCACGGCAACCAGCACTGCTACTCCTCCTGCTGCTGGTGCTGCTGCCAACAACACTGCAACCGGTGTCGAGCCCTTGCCGACTAGTGGGCTTCCAGTTTCAGCACCTACACTATCAGCAGCTTCCACCACTGCAAGAAAGATCAGCGACAATGCCAAACCATATTGAGGGAACACTTTAGTCATGGAGCATCATGGAACGCTGTAGTAGCAGCAGGAGATTATTTTTTTTCTTCGGAAAAAAACAGATGGGAGAAGATGTTGCATTTTTTCCCCTGACATCAGGGCAGGATCTGAGCAACATTGCACTGTTGCTAAATCATCTGTGAGAGCTTGGGGATAAGATCGCAGCAGCTCTCCAGTTCTTCCTCGGTCCTTAGGGCAGCATACGACCAAAGCTCCCTCAAACCAGAAAGTCCATTTTCTGTTTTATTTCCAGAGAGCATTTGCACAATTATGTTTGTTCTCTGTTATTTAGCTACTAGTCGAAGTTCAGGTGAGAGAATACACAGCTCCCAGCATTGGGAGCTTTAATTTCAGTTTTGAAAAATGGTCACAATATAGAAGCAACATATCCTTTGGAAAGCGTTAATGCTTGTAATGCAAGTTATCCATTGAAGCGTCTGGGCCTGGCAGCTGCAGATGGCATATTGTGAATGAACTGGCTCGAGACGTGTTGAAGAGTGTTGTGATGGCAGTGAAAATGGCATTCCAGCACTGCAGATGAGTGAAAAAGATTGATGAGGCCACAGCATTGTTGTCGAAAACTTTTCTTCGTGGGCACAACTTTGTTATACAGAGAAGATGGCGCATGTTGTTCACAATGAACATATGAAGGGCTTGTAGGTGGCACAGAAAAAAGGGATGGCATTTCTTTACTGTGGTGGATGTCATACATCTTATCTCCATGCACGAAAGGAGGAGTGAAACAAAAATGTAATCAGAACCTGTGTAGTCTTGTATGCCATCAGAGAATTGTGGTGACTGCATGCTAGATCTGATTTTACTGCATTGACGTATGGCATGGTGCAATACTCGTGCTGCAAGCATCAATTGAGAGTCACCGCCTTGGGCTGACACCTATGGTAATGCCAAGGGACGTAGGTGTCCGGAATTCATAGCTGGTTTGTGCAATATCTCACCATGCAAATCTCTTGTGTCAGTCTCTCATGACTATCACTATTAGAGATCCACCTGCCAACTTTTGTCAGCGGTGGCTTCAACATCTGTCATTCATGGCTGAATCTGTTAAGAGAGAGCTGCGATGAGAGTTCTTCAACGTTAGGTGATCATTGTTGAGTGGTATGTTAAAAAGAGCACTTGTGAATGTACAAGTGGCAAAAGACATTGGAAGGGGGGAGGGGTCCTTTAATTTTATTTTTGCAGGCAATGGCGTTCCTTTCTTTATTCATATGTATTCAGAAATTTTTAAGGATCTGTCCTGCAGTTGCTGGTTGTTTTTACCTGGACTAGAAAGTCTGTGAAATGAGGCATGTGGTTCATGCACTTTTTTCTTGTTTGTGAATGGGTTACACTTGCAGTCTCTATGTCCTTCACATTCTCTGCCCCTCTTCCCCCTGTTCCCTCCCCCGAATGAGAGAGGAGAGGTGGACATTCTCCATATAATCTAAAAAGATTAGATATGGTAAGTAACCCCTTTTTAATTTTAACCTCCTAAGGACAAAAACAACATAAAGTGTTGTAATGTCAGGGACTAGCATTTTAATTGCAAAGTTCAAATTATTAATCTTGGGAATCCCTAACAATTGGAACATTTCATTCAGATCCAAGAACTGAAGATAGGGTCAGTAGCACGTCATGGCAGGCATTCCTGTTTAGCTCATATTTTTGCCAGTTGTGTGTGGATTACTTTCACATCAAACAACTGTTAGGTGATCATGACTGCCTACTGTGAACATAAGCAACTATTTTTTACATTTTAAAGGACATTCTTAGATAATTTAGTTCATTAAAGTGACAAAGTTTTCTTGATTTTTTTTTTTTAATGTTGAATCAAGTTTATTTTTAAAAAAATAAACAGATGCTTTTTGGTTTGTGTGCTTGGTTCTGTGAGATTCATAACTGAAAAGATTTTGTTTCCTTTTAAGGCAAAGACAAAAAAGGATTATCATCCATGTTCATTTTTCATATTTAATAGTAATGATTTGTGAGAATAACATGTAAATGACATTTTAATTAGCTTTTAATTGAATGTTTTAAAGTTTATGTTTTTAAGATCACTTACATTTTCTTCTGTTGCTTGTTGTTAGGTCCTTGAGATTAATTCAACCCAAAGAAAGAGGGGTTTATTGTTTTTTGTTGTTTGTTTGGTTTGTATTTAGTGGATTAGTTTTGTTTTAATATTAACATATTCTGATGTACAGTGGTTTAAAAGGCCCATTACCACAAGCAGTGTTCTAGCATTCAACTATGTAGTGTTGTACACAGATTCTTAGCTTCTCTTCCACAAGGTGTAATTAAGATTGGTGAAGTTATAGGCAAATAGTGAAGGTGGCAAATTGTATAAGGATTGTGTATTTCTTAAAGGATAAAATCACACAAATTATGCAGGTGTCAAAAATGTTTTGTATGATAAGGCAGTCCAGTATGAAAGTTGTAAGCAAAATATTTGAAAAGATTACTGTACACTCCAGATTACTGATGGATACTCATTGCTTGTGTTGTTCTAGTCTCTAGAGCTAAAGAAGTCATTTATCATGGACCTTACAAACACATGAAAGTTAGCATTTGAAAGTAAAAATGGGGGAATTCCAAATTTAGTGAAATGAAATTCCTTCATTCAAAGTTTAATAATAAGGATGATGATTAAAATCTTTATTTGTACAAAAAGCTGTGTTCCTCATGATGCATAGATAAAGCATAAATTGATGAGAGCAGATTTATAAAATGTGCTTACACTGCAATTAAAACTGAAACATCAACCCATCCCCAGCAATAAGATCAAAATCTTAGCTGTTCTGCTGGTACCTTTTTTTAAAGTGGTACTTTCAGGGGGCAAGGGGATTTTGGGGATAAGAGGACTTACCTAATCACACAGATGCTTTGAGTTCATTGCTGCTTGTAAAATTTTGATATGGACTGTCAGAAGCTTTGTTTGAAGTAGTAATGCTTACTTTTCATTCTGGATTTTACTAATAGTCATGCATGACAATGAAAGAAGATAATAAAGGAAAGATTGATTTAAGCATGACAGAAGGAAGCAGAGAAGAAATGTTCTTGTTTTACAACAAAATGTTAACGCTTAAGGTAATATGTGACAGAAAAAAGATAAGAGGAAAAAATGGTTTTGTTTACTTTGAAATACGTTTATTCTGGAGTTACAGATTTTAACATGGAGATAGTTTGACAGCCACAAGTGCCAATTTGTTTTCAAGTGACTGGTTTTAGTTTATTGGAACATTTTAGTCACCAAGTCTGGGCAAATGTTTGGAACACAAATCTTTAAACACACTTCTTTCCAGGATTTTAGATAGATATCACAAAACTTGGGTCACAGTCATTTCAGTGGACGAAGTCAAAGCTCATGCTGTGGCCTTCATTAACATCAGGAGTTGAATTTTAATTCCACTTACAGGTGCTTTTCCCCAAATGAAAATAATTTTAGTAGCATTGTAAACTAAGAATAGCAGCACATTTAAACTTAATTTCATGTTGGACGTAAATTAGCTTATAAAGCTGTGTAAAACTTGTGATGATTCTTACAAATTATACAGGTAAGGGAGTATTTGTTTCTTCTAAACAGTGTACTGGTTTTTTCCAATTTATAAAGGAGATGAGCAGGGTTTTCAAGTACCCAAAATGAAACACTTGTCATTTTGATTTGACGAAAAAATCCTGCATCAAATTTTGTGTGTGTCTGTGTTTATGAATACAAGTATCTTGAGGGTGTCAGGGAAAAAATCTACCACAATAAGAAAATGAATCAATTGTCTATCTTTTGAAGCCCCTTAAAAAAAGAAAGAGGTGTAACAGGTTGTTATTAGTACTTTGTTTTTAACATCACCCCATGCATTCTTAAAATGATGCAGATTAGGTTGTCACTGTACTAGTGCTGTGCATGTTTGTTTCCCCATAGGAGGAGAATTCCATGAAAGGAACAACTAAAATACAGAAGTTTAAAAAGCTTACTGTCCATTCACAACAGCATAAACAACAAAAGATCTTTAAGACTTTACATTTTAATGCTGGTTTATTATTATTTATTAATTCATCAGTGAGTTCTTTACACATTTTTGTTTGATTTTACAGAAAAGATATTGTAAGTGAACAGTAACATAATACATGATTACATATTAAGAAGCAGGAAATCTATATCATGAGTAATGCAGAAAATGTTCAATTTATTATCACAGGTTTTTTAGGGGTTTTTTTAAAATTAAAACTGCTGATACTTCTAGAATGCCTTTTAGTCACATTATGGCTGAACAAATGTACAATTTTTAAAATCAGTTTTCTTTGAAATGTAACTGTGTTTTTAAAATTAATTTGTTTCAAAAGTTTAGGGACATGAAGTTGTACATTCTCAGATCTATATATATATATCAGACAGCCCATCTGTATACACAGTGTGATTTTTTTTAATTCAAAATTTTTGCCTCTCACTCTGTCTGCTAAATAAAGCTCTGTTGAATGGAGGCTGTTTTAAACTATTTTTATGTCAGATTTTTTTTGATCTGTAATAGATATTTCAGACTGGTATCAGAACAGACAGAGAAATTTGTTTCAGCAGTGCTCTAGAAAATTCATTTCAAAGGTTTTTTTCTTTAAAGGGGGAAAAAGTCCAGGTCCAGCAATTAAATATTTAATTGCTCATAAATATCTGTTACATGAACCAAGGAAGAAAAGGGTTTTTCATGACTCTGAAGTGGTTAAGCATACTCATTCGCTAAAGATTAAAAGTCATATGTGACAGAAGATGTGATCATTTAGAGATAAACTGTGAAAGTGTGAGCAACCTTAGTTGTTGTTTTTAAGTTACGTCAGGGATTACCTTTTTTTTTTTTTTTCAACCACCCTTCCCTCACCCTACCCACCTGACCCACCTATTTGCTTACATCACTTAGTAATTTAAGTATTAACACATTGTAGCCATGGTGATAGCTAAAGTAGTAGCACAGTCATAAATGCTAGCAATGTGATATATATATATAGTTACTCTTGTGTTGATGTATCTCTGCAGTCAGGAAATTTTTTAACACCCAGTGACAGTATCATCTTTTACACACACACACAAAGTCTGAAAGGAAATAGGACATCAAACAAGGTTTTGCTGTCTTTCTTGAAATTTGTGACTGAAAACTACAATTTCTGCAACTAATTACTTTGATCCATCTCTCAATGTACTTAAGAAAGTCCATGTGCTATAATAATATAGAGTCTTTGTATGTGAGAGAGAGTGTGTGTGCTATAATTATGTAGTCTTTTTTGTGTGTGTGTGTGTGCACAACATGTGCATGAGCTTACATGCAAATGCATCTACATCATCAACAGGAGTGAGTCTGGAAACATAGATACAGCATAGTGTGTTTATGACTGTTTATATCACAACTTGTATTTATGTCCTAACTGTAAATGTTTGTATGATTTTGAATATAAACACATTCATTTCAGTTTTTTAACATGCAAATATTATGGAAAGAATACTCTGTCTTTGTTTTTGTAATTTTTGGAGGGAGGGGTGCTTTGTCACAATGCCTGTAGCAGTCAGTTTCAAAGATCAGGGAATATGTTAATCAAGTCCATGTCGAAGCCTAAAACCCTGCTGCAGGCAAGTGTTAGCACTCCAGGGAAGTCCATCAATATTCCGTTATGACAGAGTCAAGGTATTGTTGGAGAAACTATTACCCAGTTTCTTCAGCCTCTTGAATTTGGTTCTGTGCCTTTGTAGGTGCAACTGAATTTAAGTCACATGAATATGTTGTGAAACATGTGAGTGCATAATGTGAACCCGCATGAATGTAAACAGATGCTTGCCTTGTCTCAGTGCTCTCCCATTTTTCCATGTGCTGGAGTGCACAACAGTCCTTATTTATTCATTAAATAAGATCATGCTGCCAGTTCGTCCATCTGACCAAACTGAGGCAGGAAGTAGAGCACACAGAAAAAAAACTACCAAAAGAAAAACAGGTATTTTGTCAAGTTGTGCAGGTATAGATTTTAAGTACTTGCTATAGTAAAAAAAAAAATTGATCTTTTCTTTTCTTTCCTTCTATCTCTTGAGGGTGGAAAAGCAAACAAGATCATTCTGTTGAAACTTGTATAAGCATGCAGAGCATCTGTTGCTTGTGCAGCACTCTGATACATCTTCCTGCAGAAATCTCTCTGCTCATCAGCAAGAACAGTCTATTCAAAGCCTGACGCCACCTGAGAAAAATCTGTTCATTTACTTGTTCACTATTCTTAATGCCGACAGTGTTGGTTCATTCTTGTTGGATGTCTTGTACTTTGTTCCATAGCAACAAAAACCCCATTTTGAGAGATAATCTGTGACTTCAGTGCTTTGTAATTTGAGTGGTGAATCATGCAGGACACCATTTTACTTACAGATGAAAACCAAAAGAAATGTGGCCAAACTCTTTAAACATGACCACTTATGCACTTGATGCTTTCTTCAGTATTGGCGTGCTTGTTCTCTTCGTAGATTGATATTTGCCATGTCTCGAAGGCGCATTATGACTGCATTAAGCTCCTTGTATACTTTTAAAAAGTTAAACCCAAGAGGCTTACTATCAGTTGCATGGGAATCTAGATTGTAATATGCATTAGAAAATGCTTGCATCTCATAGTGTAATTCTCAAACAGTGGCTTGCTTATTAGTAACAAACAAAACAAAATATATATAGGTTTAGTATATAGGCTGTTATAATTTGCAATAAACATTGATATGTTTGAGCCCAAAAACTGCATGCACTATGTGGCCTACAAAAAAAAAAGATTTAAATTATTTTTATTCTTTTATGTTTTTGATTTGATATGTTAGGGGTCTTTCTGTTCCCTTTTATGGCAACTGCTGATGCCTGTTCCACAACTGATTTGATTTTTTTTTTTAATTATTTTATTTTAGTTTTTTTTTTTTTTTTTGTATTTTTAAGTGTCATACATCACTACCCAGAAAAAAAAGTGAGCACAAGATAAATTACGAAAGTCATTCTAACCATACATTTTGTGACCACATTTTAAAGCAGAAAGATCAGCTGGTGACGTTTGTTGTGAAGTCACTTATTTTTTATGATTTGACACTGTTAAATTCACTGCAAGAATTATGTATATGCTAATCTGTAATGGTCTTAGGGCAGCATGAAGCTGTTTGTTGAGATAAGTAGTTGATGTTCCAGACAGCCAAAGGTTTTGTGCATACATGTTGAAGTTAACTGTGCAGTAGTTAGTCGAGACAGCATGCAGGTATCTGTATGTGCATGTGTGTGCACACATATGCACTAGTAAATTTGAAACAAAAACTTCTAGTTGACTTAAATACAAAGATCTTATTTCAAACAAGATTTTTTATGGATTTTTTTATCCATGTTAGTTATAGATATATCAACCCTGGCTGATTTTGTGGCTAGCTGGAAACTATTATTGTTCAGGGGCTGGGGAGACTATTTAAAGACTAGGGTGGGTAGTACGTTGGACACAAGCTTTTAAAGTAAGGAAGGTCTGATGTATTTACTTCCGTGGTTGTGTTTCTGCAGTGTTCGGGGTGTAACTGATCCAGTGCAGCATGTGATTTCTGAAACCTTAGGTTAATGAGTGAATGAAGAGTGCTTGGAATTCAGGGACTAATTATATGTTGACTGTGTTAACTTTGCAAGCACTCGCCTTCCTTTGTCAGGGGATGGTAGAAGTCTTCAGTAAACTGGAATGTCTGCTGGCTGGCCATCAGCAGATTTTTGCAGTGTGTCAGCTCACAGCTTCCAGGCATCGGTGATTGTCACTTACTTTGTTGCCAGAACCTCAAAAAAAATTTAAAAAACTAATGTTATCTCGCCTTTGACAATAAGTGTTATGTAAATAGACTGACCTAGTCCTCACCCTTGGTGTAACCCTGCCATAGTTATTCTCCACTGCAAAAAAGGAAATGTTGACTGTAGATGTAGTGCATTTTTATTATAATATTGGTGCATTCTCTTGGTCTGTATTTGTGCCGAAGTATGATCTGGTGTCACAAAAACTGACAGATTTATGTTTCTGCTTGCCTGATTCAAGTGCAAAGGTGTATGTGTAGGTTTGTGCGCATGTTGTATGTTTTTGTATATGCACAGAACCAAACTAGAGCTTTTATGTGATGTGAGGTCTTGTGAATTAAAAAATTATTCAACCATAGAAATGGAGCTAGGGTTCAGCTCATATTCACATGTGCAAAGCCTGGCTTTCTGGCCTCATCTGTGCAAGGGGGATGTAACGCTTAAAATGTTGTTGCTTTCCTTAGCAGGTGTTTAGATTTTCAACTTGAAAATGTTTGTGTACTTTTATGTTGACTTTGAGTTGCCCACACACTCCACACTTACAGGCTTCCTGCACTAATCTACTTCATGCTTATTAAGCTGCTGCTCTTAATATTGGAGATGCGGAGATTTGTGCTGACAGCTCTTAATACAAAACTACACATTTCAAAATAGTTTATTATAATAGTAAGTAGTGAAGAGTTGACAGTATGTGTGAAAAAGTAATTTCCATATTTTTATCATGTAAAGCATATTATTTCATTATCACCATCTCTACAGTTAACCACAGCATCTTTTTTGTGTTTGAAATGGGACCAAACCATCTTTCATTTACTTTTGCCCCGTATATGCAAAAACTAATAAAAAGCATCTGCCAAAATCTCTTAAAAGTTTAAATTGAAAGTTGTAATTTTTTTTTTTTTGACAGCATAAAGTTCAGGCTGTTCCATGATTTTCTGTTACAATAGCACGACAAATGGGTCTGATGTTCCTAAAAGAAAAGTAAAAATGATTGTCTATCACCAACATTTTTGAAGTGGAGGTGTACTAACAAACAAATCTGTATCAAAAATCATGTTGAAGTTTTATACACAATATTCACTTAATAAAGCTAAGGATGCATGTCTCATTAGCACAACTGCCTGCATGATTGTTGATGGAAGATTTGTTTGCTAAGACATGAGGTCAAAATAAGTTTGTTGTCCTCGGGGATTTGTAAGTGCATCATCAGAAGGTGAAAATGATCTATTCATACCTATGTGGAATTCAAGTTGAGACGACCTTTTATCAGAGTGTTTGTGTGTGCGCTTACATGTCTGTTTCATGTGATGTGTGTATAGAAAGGGTTTTTTTTTTTTTTAAAAAAAAAGGTAAATGTCACCTTGAATAATTGGAGAAAGTGCTCTAAATTGAACAACCATCCCAAAATGTATTTATTTTTAGATGCATTTTTTCAGTCTTAACCACCCATTAGAAGTGAATGTGCATCATAAATATTGCTATCAAAATATACCCAGACTTTTTTTAGATTATAATAAATGGCCTGCATGCAGAGGGGTGGTGAAGCATGTGCATAATCGTTCTAATTAAAAAAAAAACAACCTCATCACAGATCATGGAGATGTATTATATGATGATGTTGAGGTGAAATATAGCAGCCAGCATGTTTACCCCATGTGCAGTGTTAAGAGTAGAAAATGGATTGGTCTTATCAACAGGGTTTTTGTAGAGTGAAACATATCTTGTGTGCTGGTATATGGTACAGTTTCTGGCCAGACGCAAGAGAGAGTAACTGCATTTTATTCTTTACCTCCAGGGACTGACCTGTTTAGTGCCAGTAATAAGAGATATTACCAGTTTTTGGTGTTTATTGACTTTTGTAAGAGGATAGGAAATGACCTTTTGTAAAGAGGGAGCAGCCTGGGAAGAGGAGTTGATAAGGAGACATGAGTAATCTGTCTTTTGGTGTGTGTGTTTGTTTTTGTTTGTTGGGGGAGGGGTAAGGGGTGGGAATGGCTGTTGAGTCTGTGATCATGGACAGCAGAATACTTGCAAGTGATTGGATGATTTCGGCAATAGTTGCTTCAGCTTAGACTTGTCACCACTTGCTTGCCCCCTCCCCCCACTTTATTTTTTAGCCTTTGTATATCATGTAGAGCACGAAATAGGAATGCAGAATGGATTGGTTCCTAATTCGTATAGACTTTTAGAAAAGAAAGTAGAAAGAATAACGATTGCTTCATTCTTATCTGCATGAAAGCAAAACTCTTACCGTTGATCGTTGCGAACGTAGAGGAAAGTGGTTCGTGCGACCTAAAGAAGGCATGCAAGGTACCTCGACGTGCAGGTGACTGTCTTGCATCGCCTGCTCCCGTGTGCGCGTTAGTTCAGGTGAGAAGCGCGTCCCTCCATGGGTGAGCTGGTTTGCAGGCGTGTGACGACGACGGAAAAGTGGTGTCTGGCGCCCCATGACCTCCAGAAACCAGGGTGCTTTGGTGGACTTTCACTCTCCGTGGATTTCTGTTCTTATACCCCCCCCCCATTTTTTTTTCTGGTTGGCGAGAGAGGAGGCGGTGGTGGGGAGATCGCAGCAAGGTCTGGTTGTCTCTACAGGCTGGCATGCTCCTGACAACTCCTCGAACAACTTGTTTCGCCAGAAGAGCGAGGAGACTTGTTCAGAAACATGGAACTGTTCCTGTGTGTCGAATGCGACCGGTCTGCCCCCCACTGACCACCACCCTTGCACACCAGTGGCTATTCTTTTTTTCCACCTCCTCCCCTTGACGTCTTGGATAATGGGCTTCATAGTGTGGATCATTTGCTTTTCATTGTGCTCTCGGAAAAGGCTCGAGCAGCATTTAGCTAAGCTGGCCGGCCGCTCCGTGTGAGCTGGGATCCATAACTGTCCACTCTCTGCGCTCTGTCGTCTTACGGATCATAGTTGATGGCTCCATCCTTGCTGACGCTTGACAAACACGAGTCTGATATAGTTTCACGCCGAGTAGCTTTGTTTTGGGAGGGGGACTTTTTTATTATCTCCCAACAGAGACTATAATATTCAGCAAACGAAGTCAAAGGGAAGACAGTTGTCTTGCAGTGGGTTCAACACCTTGGAGCTTGTTCCTTCTCGGCAGTTGACTCGGGGGTTTCCTTGCCGGAGGATGTACCCTCACTGGTTTTATAGGTTGCAGGGCTTTTGTCTTGCGGTTTCTCGGTCTGAAATTGGGGGAGGAAAAAAGCAAAGGGACCAAATTTAGGCCAAAAGAGAAAACCTGCAACTAATGTTGACTACGCTGTCGGAACATGCTTTGTTTGAAGATATATCTTGCTACCACCACCACCCACCGTCTTCACCTTCTCCCCCTCAGGCATTTTTTTAATAATTTTTCCGTCTCGTTGACATTGTTGGGGGTAGGGGTCGGAGGAAGGTATGTATTATTAGTTCAGATATAGGAGGTCGCTGTTCTTAATTTCAGGGACAGATTAACTCACTGTTAGATCGCACCGAAACTAAGCATGTTCAAAGGCCCATTTCTGTTTCTTTGCCTCTGATTTATCACTGTGATTATATATAATTCGTGCCGGTTCCTTTGAAGAATCTTCTTGTGGTTTTGTGGATCCGGGTTTGCCAGTTTTATGGTTAATGCGAGTTGCCGATACCGCATTGAAGAGAGATGTCCCTACATTGTCAGTTGATAGGAACTAACGCGAACAAATGAAAAAAAGTAATTTTTTGTTATAAAAGCCATTGTGCGTCGCGTTGGGTGGGTTTTTGTTGTTTTTTTTTGTTTTTTTTCGAAAGAGGAGCACGGTTGTTCTCGAGGTGGTGTTTGTAAGGCGGACCAGACATGCTTCTGTTACTTGCTGCCTGACGTGCCTCAGTCAGTTTGTCTGACGCGCTGCTGAACTTCCATGTCTGACGCACTTACCACTCTCCCCAGCTCTCCAGCCCTGGTCGTGAGACTAACAGTTTTAAGGAGAAAACGGAGATTCACGCATTACTATGACTAAAGCCCTTCTATTGTGACTGTCGCCTTTCTGTCTTCTGCTCAAACCTACAACCGCTTTTTTTCTGAGACAATGAAATTGCTGTTGGCTTCTTCCGCCGTCTTATTCCACGATCAAAGAGGTGCACTGATGCTCGAGTATCTATCTACCTGTGAAGTGTGCGTCATAGGTGAGGTCTGGTGGTCAGAAGGGTCATGTGACCCACGTATGCGTCTTACAGCTTGCGTCCACGCGTTGTTTAGTTTCACCGGACCTTGGATAGTGTTTCGGTTTGCGCTTTAATTTTGCTGTTTGTAGTTTAGCCGTGGCTGGCTCTAGGAACGGTAGCCAGCAGTCTTGGAGTAATGTTGCACTTGTTGGCAAAACGAGTGTCTAGGGTTTTGTTGGCGCCGCAAAGCTGACATGGTTAACCAGTGTTTGTTTGGTGTAATCACGTGTACTAGAGTTTTAGTTTCGCTTACTCCGGAATCCGTTGCATGGAGAGAATGATGGCCTGTTGACTCAAGTCTTTCTGCCTGCTGTAGGCCGAGGCGTCTGGCTCCAGATGTGTGTAGCTTCAGGCAGTTGGCAGCTGCTACCGAACGTTGAAAGTTGTGCTTCTTTCTTGACAAATCGTTCAGCCATATGTGAAATGATTGCGACATTACTCAGAAAACGCGGTTTGTAAACATGTCAAAATGGTTTGTCAGATTGCCTTTCCGATCCCCAACTCCAAGCTGTGATTGTCACTAGCGGATGTCAACAACTCCATGCAAAACACCGAGAGTGGGTTTAATGCTGATCGAGAGAAACGTGTCCAAATTACCCAAATTATTGCCCATCGTTACAGCAGCCTTGACCTCGCTGCATTTTTTTTTCTTTTTATGACTTCCGACCTCCAACTGACGGATGGTGTGATCGGTGTGTTTTTACGCGTCATTTTCTTTTAATTGTTGTTGTTTACATTTACGACATTTTAGGAGCGGAATACCAGTTAGAATGCGTGCTCGTGAGCTTCTGTGTATGTGTAAGTGCATGTATGCATACATTCTGTCCCTCCATAGAGCCAGTCTGCGAACATCACTCCAGTAGAAAGCAAGTCTGTTACTTTGGTAGAAGTGAGCGCTTTCAATGGCAGACTGTAGTTTGAGGATGAAATGGCTATTTTCTGGAAGTGCACACTCAAAACTAGACTTCTACACCCTTTCCTTCCCCTTCTCTTTTCTTACCCGTTTAAATTTTTGTACAAAAAAAATGTTTTAAACATTTGATTGTTTTTTAAAAATTATTTATTCATGCTACTGCGGTTTCTTTTTCGTTGGTCATGATGTGAACACTTATACTACCATGAAAATAAAATGAGATGGAAACGAAACAATATGCTGTTTGTTTTTGTGTGTTTTTTTTTGTTTGTTTGTTTCTTTTTGTTTGGTTTTTGTTTGTTGTTGTTGTTTTTTTTTGTTTTTGTTTTGCTGGTGGAAATAATGATTTGATCGAAAAGTAATTTGACTACAGCAGAATAAATAAATAATCAGACACCGTATGTCACCGGCAAAGGAAGTCGGACATCAGTCCGGAGTAATATTAGGACAAAGCTTGTAGAACCAAAATGAGAAATTAATTGGGATGGGGAAGCATTCTCTTCAAAATGCTTGCTTGTACAATGAGTTTGATTTAAAATGTGATGAATATTAAGTAGAAATAATTTTTACAATTACAAGACTTGAAATGTATCGATAGTTATCTTTCGTTAAGATTAAGATCCAGCCTGTTGGCACATTTTTGCATGTAACACGATCTTCTGGATTATTGCTTTGACGCTCGGTTCTGAAATTTCCCGAAGAAGGGCAAGACCCATAAATCTGTACCATCTATCGTTTTTATGACTGGACAAAGGTTTTAAAACCAAAATGGCGTCGACGGTCGGTTGAAATTTCGCGAAGAAAGGGAAAGAAAAACAACACATAAATCCGTCTTTTTTTTCTTCTTCTTCTTTTTTTTAACAGTCATCCAGAGAGTAGGTCTTATTTCAATGGCATAAGTAAATAAGTAGACAATATTTCCCAAGATTAAGTTGAAAAAAGTCATTCAGTTTTTGAGACACAGGCCTGTACATAACACCATGAACAGACAACCACAAATGACGCTTACGTTGTCAAGGTTGCAGCCAATAGGAAAGCTGATGCCATATGTTGATTAGACCACAGATGTGCATAGGTGTGCTGATGACTACGAAGTTCTTCGCTGTTAGTCTCGGCGAGCTTAAACTATAAATGTGACTAAACCGGAAGCTTTCTGCACATCAGCCTCGTTCTAGTAATTAACTGGAAAAAGTCGTCTGCAAGGAATCCATTGATATGTTCGTGATTGGATGTATATTTCTACCTTTTTCGTACACCAGCTTACCTCTCTCCCTGTATGTCGGGAACCTTGGGAATGTGAAGTGTAAGTAAAATGTACAGAGGTGTCGTTACCGAGCCGCGGCCCTCGGACTGAGTACACTCTCGCTGTCTCTGCTACCCGCGCCCAGGTGTACCCGAAACACATACACTCATGTGGGGAGAAAAAATGTGCACCAACGCTTTAGCCCTCTTCCAACTTCTCTCGTGACAGTGTGCGCTCTTATTTGAAAGTTTGTGTCTGTAAAATGATGGACAGGAATTTCATAATGACATGTTTTCGAAATGTAGTTTTGTGGTCTAGCTTTCCATAGCAAACAAGAAGAATAACTGAACGACTGTTGTTGTTTTTTTTTCCAAGGATTCCATCATTACTTTGTGCCTTCTGTTTTACATCAGCAAATGTATTCTGTCTTTAGTCCACATGACACGTAAACATAAGGTCAGAAGAAAATTTGCTTGTGGACTTTATAAGATGAACTTCCCCATCTAAAATGGAATTTACGAGGAGGACTTGCCGATAAGCTCGTTGGGTTGTTTTTTCAGATACAGGCTGAGATTATGTTTGCCTCTTAGAGTTTTGTTCCCATGTCAGACAACCCTTGGCCTTGTCAACGAAAGCCAGGATGGTGGACAACAGCCTTAGCAAACGGAATGCTCAAGTACTGTTATCGAGTCAACTCAAAGATTTTATTCAGCAGATTTGTCATGAGCTTGCCAAAAAAAAAAAAAAAAAAAGAGAGAGAGAAGGGGGATACACTTGCACTTGCTCGTTTTCAAGAACACTTTTTTTTTCAAGAGAGAAAACTTCTAGGATGAAGATACAGATTACAAATTTCAGGGACCGCCGAGAGCCAGCATAGGCTCCAAGCCAGATGACCATTCCGGCCCTCTTGCATTAATCATTAATTTAATAGTTTATTTTTTCCAGCATATAACAGTATGCTTACAAGTTTACAACTAGCAATATCTACATGTCGTTTATTAGCGTAATATACACAATAGATGTTAGGCAGAGTGCACAACTTTGTAGCGTTCTTTAAAGTCTAACGTTATTTATTTGTTTTTTTCTCGAGCTACCTTTTCTTTTCTTTTTAGCTTTTGACTTGACTTGTGATGGTGTACGAGGCGGGGGAGGTATAAATGCTGCAAATGCACTCGTGGGGGTTTGGAAATCTACATCTGCACAATAAAACAAGCTGTGGACGACAATTTACCTGAGTATGTCATTCAGGTTTTGCTGATAGTGAAGACACCGGACAAAGACTAAATGAGCGATAACGAGACGAGACGCAAACAGGTTTAAAAAGGATATCGTCTTCACAATAAAACAAGCTGTGGAAGAAAATTATCTACGTTTGGTGGTCAGGGTTTGCTGACAGTGAAGAAACTGAACAAGGACTAAAGGAGCTTGCATTTTTATGTAGGGGATATAATAGATAATACAGAGACTGGACAAAGGTTAAATGACATCAAAACTTGATCGTGATTCACCAATTGTCGTTTACAGCTTGTTTTATTGTGTAGGTGATAGAGCGATAATGAACTGTCTTTATACGCATGCGCAGACCATGTCAAGACGGTCATTCCATCCTAGACACCGGGGAACGTGACACCTGCAGCCCGTCGACCTGTATTGTAGTGACTCAGAGGAAAAAGTCAGTGTAAGGTAGACTAGAACTGTACACGTTGCAAAACTGTTAACACGCTTATTTAAACTACAGTTTTACCAAATAATGAAGGCTTATTATTAATACTTTTATATGCCCGTGGGGAAGAAAGTCAACGTTGGTACCGGAGAATTTTTCAACCTCCATCCGCTCCCCTGACATCACCTTAACAAATCTTTTAGTCTCACTGTTTTCACCACAGCAGTTTGAACATGTTTTTTTAATAATTCGTTCTATTTCGACGGCTGCAGCATTAGAGTGTTATTGGTGCATCGTGATGTTTTGTTCACAAGGAACTTCTGTGTATACTAGTGTATTTCTTGTGATGGAGAAGTAGGAGAAAAAAAAGTCTCTCACTGTGTTCAGTAAGTACAGTGTGGTTACAAACATTTTTTTTTACACTTCTCGCTTACAGGCTGCAGCACCAGGAGAGGCACTCTCTCTGTTCACAGAGTTGTCCTCACCCATCCTTCCCTGACCCCTTGATCTCCACCTCATCAGGCCTGAATAACAGAATAAGAAGGTGAAAAATATTTTAACAACACTCTGTCTGAATTCTCGCTTGTCACATGCATGTTTGTGTGTGTGTACTTAGCGTCTCTTAACAGCCATATTTCGTGTGCTAAGCAGTAGTTATACAATGTCGGAGTCGGCAGTTTTTGACCATGCATAACATTGCTCATGCATTGTACAAAAATGAACTTTCCAATTTTTTAAAGAAAGAAAAAAAAAACTTGAATATGTTTTTCTTTAAATCTGTCAATGATCTGAACATAAGCACTCCTTATCGGAACTGAATATGAAATTTTTCCTTCTCGTGGTAACAATCACGACCTCTGTTACGTACTTTAAGTATGTTAACACTTCACTGGGAAGTGACCTGACTGTAGAGAATATTGTGACAGGAGAAAGATAGAGGTGAAACGTGGTTAAATTAAACACAAATCATGAAACGTGCTTAAATTAATTAAACACAAATAGCGCAAGGGAGGTCTAACACATGAAGTCATGACGTCATCAGAAACTGTCCAGTCATCGCAGCGCATGAGCAATAAAACCTAATCGTCCTAAATCTGGTTCGACCTACGCCAAGAGTATATAACACGTGTTGCCGCGCACTCTCACACGCAGAAGGCCCCGGGAACACCAAGAAGAAACTCCAGAAGTCGGCGATCATTTGCCTGGAGACATTGCTGGCCGCAAGAAGAGAAGACAATTGTGAGGACAATTTGACTTTATACCATTTTTATAGATGCCAGTTTTGCAACTTTCTTTAACAAAATTATTTTAATCTTTTAATTTGTTTCCATTTTTTCGAGCATTCATTGTCTTTTTTCCCCCTAAGAATAGTTGTTTCAATCTTTGTTTATCATTATTATAGTATTTTAATGCTGCTAAAGGCTTCATGATCCGTGTGGTAATGGAAGATTATTTTATGTTTTTGGCTTTGAATTTTATATTTAGTCTGCTTATTCATCACAGCTGCTTGTGCTTACCATGTAAATTTATTGTCGTTGGGCTGAACTTATATTATTTTTACGATAGAGTCTCTTTGTACTTATTTAATAAATCCTAAATATGAAGGAAACCTTAAAGATGGGCTCAACAAACGCCAGTGGATTAACATTGTTTAAAGATTTATATATATACAAATCTTAACTTTGCTCAAAAATGCCATGCAAACTTCGTCCCCACACAGTACTCAAGAGTTTCCTCAAAATATTTCAAAACCGATTGTTATCGAGTCAATTATACAGTAGAAGCAAGTCTTGAACTTTCAGCAAAACGAAAATATCTTACAGCAGTGCTAATTATACAATACAATACAATACAATACAATGCAATACAATACAATACAATACAATACAATACAATACAATACAATGCAATACAATACAATACAACACAATACAATACAATGCAATACAATACATCTTTATAATCTATGTCTGGTCGTGCCAGAGATAGAAATTTTCCTTTGTTGCTGGGAGCTCCCACAGTCAACTGAGAATAATAAACTGAAGAGATTACTATTACACCTCATACACTTAGGCAGTTATACTCGTGCTTAACCCCCTCATATGACACAATTGTCAGATACACTTCCTCTTACTTTCTTACACACATAAATTCATGTATAAAAGTATCAGCTGTTAAAACCAACTACGACTGCTGGTAAAAAGCTTAAACAATATCAAGCACCAGATATGAAGCATCGACGCTTTTTACACCGTTCTAGTGTACAGGTAACATCGTGACACAACCACAACACAACATCGGTTCCCAGTCACTTCATCCCCAGACACTTCATCCCCAGACACTTCATCCCCAACGCTTCATCCTTAAAATGAAATTTTAACTATAAAAATTATGAAGCCGGCGAAAAATTTAACTGAAATTCAAATAATTATCTTCATATAAACATCACAATAAGTTTTACAATTAAAATAAATGTTGAAATACATTAATAATATTTAAATCATGCTATTAACTTCAATGTCATTTGAACCTCTACAACATTAGTTAAAGTATTTTAATTGTAAAACTTATTGTGATGTTTATATGAAGATAATTATTTGAATTTCAATTAAATTTTTCGCTGGCTTCATAATTTTTATAGTTAAAATTTCATTTTAAGGATGAAGCGTTGGGGATGAAGTGTCTGGGGATTAAGTGTCTGGACACCCACAACATCAGTCGTATCCTAATCCAATTCTTAAAAGAACTGAGTGTGTGAGAGTGTCGCGTGTAGCAACGAATACGATCGCTCTCCAGTGCAAAACAAACGACACGCACACGTGAGAACACCACAAATACACGTTTAATAAAAACAAACAACAACCCCCCCAAAAAAACCAACAAAAAACAAACAAACAAAATAACAAAAAAATTAAAATAAATAAAAGGAACATGGGAGGAAAAAAAACCCAAAAAAAAAAAAACAGTGGGTCTGGGACAGAAGGGGACACCTACATCTACCAATCGCCACTCCCTCCCTTCTCCGTTCGTACCCTGAAATATCCCCACAGATAGATGTTACTACGTTCTCAAATCAGATTCCACGCAGATAAATGCTACTCCGTTCTCACACCGGATTTTCACGCAGATAAATGTTACTCAAATGTTCTCACAACAGATTCCTCACAGCTCAACATGGCTCCCCTGTTCCGCTCTCCTTTCTCTTTTTTTCCTTTTCCCGCCAAAAACGTCACTAAAACAAAATTACGTCAGATTATAGTGACGCAGCAACTCCCTCGATCCTCCCCTCTAGAACTAAAGCTCGTGCTGAGGCAGCACGCGACACGCGACAGAGAGAACCATTGATGTGTGTGTGTGTGTGCTCTGAAAAGCTTAAAAAAGAAATGGAGACAAACGTTATGAGGAGCTCTCCCTGCGTGTATCAATAGGTAAATAACAAATTTTGCATGCAGCTAAATGAGGAAGAAATAAGTTTTTACATCGATAAATATGCATCAAATTTTATAATGTTATATTTTTAATGGTAAAAATGTCATTATCAGCAGTCAGTTGTAACTATAAAAAATGCAATGATGGAAACAAAGAACATAGGAACTATAAACGAACGAACAACCGTACTACACGAAGAATAAAATCTAATACAGAAAACACAAAGAGGAACCAAATAACAAGAACAAGAGCTGAGAGTAACATGATATTACAAATAATAAGGGTGTAATAAAGGACTAGTATTATATAAGTATTCTTATGTAGTTGTTTTTCGTAGTTTTTTAATTTAAGTTTGTCGTTTGATTGTGGCGTGGTTTTTTTTTTTTTTTTTTTTTTTTTTTTTTTTGGGAGGGGGGCGATACGGGGGCTTTGATTTGTCTTGTTTTGTATATAATATTTTTTTTGTAGATTTGTATCGGAAATATGGCCATAGTGCTTGTAAAAGGGGGATCTGACCCACTGTGACCACATCCTGTTTTCGAAAGGGGAACATCGTGTTTGTTCTTTGCTTGTCTCCATCTGTTTGCACGACCGACTTCACACTAAAGTCAGTTTTTCCTCCTGTCGCCGCAGTTCCTGAAGACAACACGTGGCAGCGGGCTTAGATTCTGATGATGTCCACGTCCAGCCCACCAAACCATTTCTTGCCAAACTGGGGGCTGGCTTGCTGCTTGCTGTTGCTGGGGTCAGTGGTGGTTGCCATGCCGACACGGAGGGATCTGCAGCGCAGGAAGGTGCTTCAGGATCAGGAGATGAGCTTGTGGGTCGGGGGCAGTGGTGAGGGGCTGAATGACCGGGAGAAGCTGGTGGACAAGCTGATAGTGGAGGAGAAGAAACGCTTGATCACATCGGCACGCCTGAATAAAGCCCCGTTTCCACCCAGAGACAATTTCTTCTTGTCCCGTGCTGAGATGGAAACGACGACGGCGTTCAAAGTCATCCGCGAGATGCCAAAGGGTACGAAGCATGCACGTGCGGCTTTCACTCGATGTCAAAAGGGCATTTCTGAAATCGTTTGGGTGTTAGATTATAATCTGGGTGCTGCAAGTCATCGCAATCAAACTGATCAATGGTAACTGATAAAAGTGGCTACATTCTAGTCAGTGTATCTAGTCTGTTGCTCAGGCGCATCAATATTCAGTTTTAAGACAGCTGTATATAGCACGTAAACTGAATAATTCTTTTAGAAGCCATTACCCTAAATACACACTTCCCGTGTCAAGTTGAAGCACATTACCAATGACGTTAGGTATGGTAGCGAAAAGATGATGATGATGATGACGACGACGACGATGACGACGACGACAACGACGACGATGATTGATGATCATGATGATGATGATGGCGGCAGGAGGCGTGCTGCACGTCCATGACGAAGCGATTACTAGCATCGACTGGGTCGTTAAGAATGTCACCTATCGACCTAACTGCTACATGTGCGTGGACGCCTCCTACAACGTCGAATTTCACTTTTTCTCCATCCCTCCCAAAAACACAGGTGAGCAGTTAGGGTTCTTTCATGAAGCGAAGTATACGGTTACCTAGGGCGCAAACGCTGGGGTGAGGATGGGTGCTTCGCAGAGATGGTCTGAGATTTTCAGTGATGAAGAAGGATAGGATATTGTGTTTATGATTGCTCATTAAATAACAGCTGCAAAGCCTACTTTACAGGTTACACTTCTCTGAACGGAGCATCATTGGATCATGCAGACAACCAATGACAGAAATATCTCGCGCCGTACGATCAACAGCATGTTGAAATAAAATGTATATTCCTTTTCATCTACAATGAAACAAAACAACAGCAATCCTTTCTGAAACTTAGAAAGGTTTTTTATTGCTACACGCTGTCAGACATCATTTTGTAAGATATCAGATAGTATATCTAACGCGATGTGATTAAGACAGATGTAGACGTCGTACTTTGAACGACTGTTACAAAGCCAGCTGGTACCATCAGAACTACGATTTGCCCTCTTCATGTCTCTTCGCTTGAAATACTATAAAGACAATAAAGATTCAGTGCCATAAAAAAATGTCTGTCTTGATCTTTTGGCTTCTCTCTCTCTCCTTTTCCATTCCTCCCTCTTTCCTTGTGTTTTTCATGCGTTCGGAAAAAGTGTGTGAAGAGAGAAAGGTGTGGTGGACAGGACCACAGAGATAATGTAGATTTGTGTGTGTGTGTCTTTAGAGTAATGAATGCTTGATTCTATGGTTACAATGACTTATTTTTTTACTTAAAAGATTGTACTTGGAGGTTGGTGAGTGAGTACAGACAACGGTCCGAGGATGCAGAAGCTTTTGATCAAAGGTTAGTCGCTCTGAATACAGTTGTAGCCAAATTCATCAATCTTTCTGGTAGTTTATCATCCGTGCATTTATATATCGCTGTAATAATATTTGCCACAGATGTAAAAATAAAGCAAAAGGCTTTACAAAATTATGGGTTTCACTTTTCAACCCAATCCGCTTAAAGCGATGTGAGTAAGGAATTTTTATGCTGTGGGTTGTATGGGAATACACACACACACAAACATATTTTTCTTCAAACCGTGCACAGTTTACAGACGAATGTTAAGAGAATGGATGAGAACCTCGACTCTGTCTTGCTAGATTACACGCGAACCTGACCCTCTTGGCGGCCTCGCGGGACGTGCACGCGGCCTACCCCAACTCTGACGCCGCGTGGGAAGAGTTCACGGCCTACTTCCGGAAGATAGAAGGCCTGATGCTGTATGCTCCAGTCTTCCAGGACTACCTGTACGAGGGCCTGAGGCAGTTCCGGGAGGATGGAGTGCAGTACCTGGAGATTCGCGCACTCCTACCTCAGGTAATACTTGCTTCAGCCATCCCGTAATTATAAGGAGTATCTATCCCGCATTACCCCTTCATGTAGCCACTCGTGGGTGTACCTTGCTTTAAAAGACCTCAGAGTCGTTCTCTTTCTCTGTCTCTCCATCTTATCTCTCTTTTTCAAAGGAAGCTGTTCACTTGTTATATTTGAATACAAACTTGTTTTGTCCTTAATCCTCAGGTATATGAGTTGGATGGCAAAACGCACGACAAAGCCACGGTGCTCGGCATTTACAAGAAGGTCATCAACCAGTTCGTAGCGGATTTTCCTGATTTCACGGGCGCACGTATCATCAACATTGCTGTCAGGTATTTACACACACAGACACACAGATTAAACAACAGATAACTATTAGTGATGTGTTCTCTTAGTCACCGATCGTTCACTCTAACAATTAATGAAGTGTCATTCTTCTGGCCACTGAATGTATACCAACAATATGTTGATGTCCGTCAATCTTTTAACTCTAATAATATTACCATGCAGTATATCTGTGTTAACAATAGTCGCGCACAATAAAACTGTTTGAAGTTAAATCTTTAATAATAGCTTTTTATTGGCGTTTCTCACATTTTGGGACCGTAGTTGTGAAACAAGAGCAATATAGCTGCCATGAGGCAAAGAAAAGATTTTTGTTTCCAAAGTTATTAAGCTATGTATAAAACTTGTTTTACACCTGGAGCAGTAGTGATAACGCGATAGCAAAGATTCCCTGGTTACAAGGGACACGAAGTAGTGACCGCGGATTTTGCCCTTCGTCAACGACTTACTCTCTCTTTATAACCTCCACTCATGGTGTGATGATGACAGGTTGATAACATTTTCAGCTGCTAGTTATTAATGATTGAGTACACTAAGTCTGCTGACAGTTTCGATTAAGTAGTTAAGAGTCAAGCCACTATAATGTGCTAACACTTTCGTAGTTAAGGCACACACTAACCCCGCACTTTAAACCACTATGTTTCGTGGAAAGGTTCAAGGAGAAGTCGCTGATGCTGGAAGACATCAAACAGGCGGCAGCCTTATATCAGTCGGACCCTGGTTTCATGGTGGGTTTCGACCTTGTCGGACATGAGGACCCGCTTAACCCTCTGTCTTACTACTTCGAGGAATTGCAGTATCCCTCCCAGCAGAACCCCCCTATTCAGCTCCCCTACTTCTTCCACGCCGGAGAGACTAGTGAGTACAAAAACTTGGATGGAAAAAGGCAACATTTGAACACGTGCCTGAGGATGCTGCTATTGTTATTTTTGTTCGTGTTCTTGGTATCGCTCATGTTCTTGATTTTGCTCGTGTTCATCATATTGCTTGTTAATTTTGTTTATATTCATAATCTATGACTTGGGTATAGATTCTTTCAACGTATCCCTACCATCTTCATCATCATAGCTATCGATCTTGAAGATGATTACCGACGTACAACTTTCACCACGAAGCCATTTATTGGTTTCAGACTGGGAAGGAACGGCAGTGGACTACAACCTACTGGACGCCATCTTGCTTGGAACCAAGCGTATCGGTCATGGCTATGCTTTGCTCAAGCATCCGGTTCTAATGGAAAAGGCCAAAGAGATGAACATTGCCGTGGAACTCAATCCGATTTCGAACCAGGTCAGTAGAGGTCAGGCTTATTTTGAACCAGGTCAGTAGAGGAGTATGGAGTCAGATGCATTAATAAAGCTTAGTGATGGATGTTGGTAGATTGTAATTGTTAGGCCGTCGTGTTTTTCTCTTTCTGATGATTATTGTCACAGCCGTCTTATTCTCTAGATACTGAAGTTGGTCGACGACTTGAGGAACCATCCGGGAGCGGTCCTCATCGCCAACGGCTTTCCGGTGGTTATCAGTTCCGATGATCCGGTCGTGTGGGGCGCGCTGCCCTTGACACATGACTTCTACGTTACTTTCATGACAATGATGGGGGCCGACATGGGGCTGGCCACACTCAAGAAGCTGGCTCTCAATTCACTGGAGTAAGTACATACATACGTTATCTGACTGCATGTGTGTGGTACGTTAACTATGCGTCCAGCTAGTGTCTAACCCTGATCGCATATCCTTGTGTAATTAGTATTTGACTGATCTATTTGTTTGTAGTTGACAAACTCGATGCGGTATTTGCAATTGATAGATTATTTGTAAATGTATTGGTATCTGATAAATTATGTATAATATAAATAAATTTTAAATCATTTGATGAATATATTAAATCCAAAAGAATACTTATAAATTTAAGCAAAGTTATTCGAATTGCATCACTGTTTAGGTGATTTCTCTTTATGTATGTTTAATTGTATTCCCATGTATTCATCTATATATTTTGCCATTTTGGCACCATCTGTTGTGAGGTTGTTACTGTGTGGTGAGATTGTTATTGTATGATATTGTTATGATATGATCTTATAACTAAACACGCACCCAGTGCTTATATAGCCAATAAATAAAATGCTCAAATGTAGTTGCTATTGGTAGAATACTTACACAATATCTAAAAATTGTTTTGACAAAGTAGCCCTACTTTATAATATAACCATAGAATATAATTTATTGTCCACACACATGTGAGTGTGCGTGTGTACGTGTGTGGAAGGCGGGAAGGGGAGGGGCGGCTGTGCACGTAGTAGGGGAGACTATTCAGCGTTCTGCGAAGTTTGTTTTTGTTTATTACCTCCCATGTCACTCCTTTTTCCAGGTACAGCGCACTTTCACAAACTGAGAAGCAAACCGCCATCCAATCTTGGAGGCTGAAATGGGACAGTTTTATCAGGAACACCATACAGAAGTACGATTTGGAACATTTATTCCCCGTTGGCTAAACCTGATACCGCACTGATATCCTTTCACGCCGAATTTTACACCGACCTTCGCTTGGAACCACTAATCGTTCAACACAGATATTCTTACCAGTGACTCTTTCAGTTAATGTTCAACTTACCAGAGTAAGTTAAACAATCAAACAAAAATATATTTATAAAAACTCTTTTCAGCCTTTTTTACGCCAGCGAAATGCTTATTGGAAGAATTTATTGCCTTGAAAATAAAAATATGTCCATTAAAGGTTGTAGCCTGAATGAGAAATTATGACTCAGTTTAGTTCACTGAAAAACGTGTATACTCTTAATGAAAACTTTTTATGGGGCTAGCCTTCGGTGGTGTTTTTATTTTACTCCGAATATTTTCATGACCCATCCACCAGATTGTTTATAGCGTGAAACGATCACAAGGTGAAAACACTTCTCTGACAAATAAACCAAGCAGTTATTGCAACAAGCAAAGATTTTTAGGCTTTATTTCTTTTTTCCTTTGCTTAAAAAGCAGTTTTGGCATTCACATTTTGTACATATATCTTTATCAGATACTGTACATCACTTTCAGTGAAAATGTAAAAAGGTTTGAGATATTTGTGTAGTTAACAGTGATCCGGTTTGAACCACGATCAAACTTAAAGCTCTGCAAGATTTTATATGAGAGTTAGAGTACAGTCAAAGATATAGAGAAATTAAATTAATAATGAAATACATGTATAATTAAAATATAATTTACAATCAAATATATGTACCATTAAACTTCATTCTCTCCGCAGTATTTATAACTAGGTGTGGTGCCGTTTTGCTATAGGCTTCATTGCCTTAGCTTCCCAAATAGTCGAATGTTCTAGTTTCTTTTAAGATTTGATGTTTCCTTATGAAGACTGTTCTTAGTTCATCTTGTTTTTGGATTTTTACACGCAGAATTAAGAAACTTCATTGCATATGCAGAGTTGTTTCGTTTTTATTTTATGTGTGCGTGCGTACGTGTGTGTGTTTATGTGTGCACGTTTGAAAAAAGTGCAAGAGATTTTCTGACTTGAAACGACAACATAACAATGTGATATGGTTCGTTGAATGAGAGAGCGGAAAATTGTATGATTTCGGAACTGAACTTCAAAAACTAACAAGAAAATCCTTTAGAGTTATTTCCCTTTTAACGACAAGGTTAACTATTCCCGAACCGACTGTCACGCCCACCCTTCAGACCAGCTCAGCGACAAGCCCACCCAGGGATCGGAGGGACATCGTATTTCATCCGTTCCACACTGTTCATGTCATCTCAATGGAGTTCGTGTGACGGAGTTGAAGATAGCAATCAGAACATAACATCAATAGACATGTATTATAATTATCTCATAAACATATATATATATTATCATCAGCTGTTGTGGCAAGATCAGGCGCGCAGTTCAGAACTGGTCACAGACAGACAACTCCCTCTCTTGCCGTTTGTCCCCATCCCCACATGCTCGCGCGGAAAAGCGGACTGCAAACCACATCCTGCAAGACTGCAAAGCTTTCGTTCTTTGCGAGAGAAGACGTTGCAGAGTCCCTCTTCCCTCCACCAACACACACCATACAGACACGTGGAGACTGCGGGAGTCAACTAAACTCACACCAAGAACAAGCCTCTCATTACCAACACGTGCTTTCATAATTATATTAGCTCAGGTAAAGAAAGGACAGACCACCGACCACCGACCACTATGACTGCAAGCTGTCATCGTCACCCTTGATGTACATCTTTGAGCATATCACACTTTAGTGTCCTTTCTATAAAGTTCGGGATGTGTGATGTGTTGCAGGGTGAGCAGATAAATCAATCTGTTAAACATTCACCCAGTAATGATCGAGGGATCGCGATAGCACAGCTGGAGAATAAAACGCTTGTCTGCTCGGTAGTGTGGTAATTAAATTGTCACCTTTGCACTGAAACCCCCGAGTTCAGATCTCTCTTTGGGACATTCTCTGTATGTGACAGCTGTTCTCCGAGCTGGCCACCGGGGGTTTCTCAAGGTACAGTGAAACCACGATTTTCGTCGGTGCTCGAATTTCGTCGGCATCATCACGTGATTATCGACGAAAACCAATGTTTCACTGAACTACGATTTCCTTCCTTTCTTTCTGCTCCCTCAAAGTGCAAAATCATCTCTAGTTGGAAGCACTTTCCCGTCAAACCAACCAACCAACCAACAATCAAGGGCAATCTCAAGGATGGGCGACGGCGACAGATGACTGTACCTACTATAAGCAAGTATATTCTACTGTCTCTCGCGCAAGACGTTTTTTTTTTATATTATTATTCATGAAGGCAAAGCGGGCAATTGATATATACGTATAAGGAGGGGAGGAAAAGAATCTGGAAATTAGCTCATTATAGTTTGTAAATCACTAGTTGACACAAGTTTTTCTTTTCGTATAGGCCTCATCGTACATCTTTCTTTCAAAGGGTGGAATCCCCAGATCGTAAAACTGGGTATATGCCGTTGAATCATCCCGTCAATAAACTCTTGTATTTATCATTAATGGCAATCGTTTATTATTTTTCCAGTATGTAACAGTATGCTTACATATTTACAGCCGGCAATATCTACATGTCATTTAAGAACGAAATATACACAATAGATGTTGGTGGACAACTTTGAAGCGGTCTTTAAAGTCAAACGCTGTTTATTTGCTGTTGTTGTTGGTTTTTTTTTTCGTGCTGACTTTTCTTTTCTCTTTTACGCTCTTGACTTGTGATGGTCTATTAGTAACAGAGGAGTTGAAAAATTAGGAAGTCACTGGGAGGAACAAAATTAAATATAGTTATATCGATATATTATAATATTTAAGAAATATGAGAAATGTCTTCCGCTGTAACTACATAATTCAATAATATATTATCATCATATAATCATATAGTAAATCATAAAGTAGCTATGTATGTGTTGAGGAGAGGGGTATGTAAATGCACTCATGGGGTTTTGGAAATTTATATCTGCACAATAAAACAGGCTGTGGACGACCTGCGTATAGCGATCAGGTTTTGCTGACAGTGAAGACACCGGACAAAGACTAAATGAGCGTTAACGAGACGCAAACAGGTTTAAAAAGTATATCGTCTTCATAATAAAACAAGCTGTGGAAGAAAATTTTCTACGTTTGGTGGTCAGGGTTTGCTGACAGTGAAGAAACTGAACAAGGAGTAAACGAGCTTGTTTTTTATGTAGGTGATATAATACAGAGACTGGACAAAGGTTAAAGGACATCAAAACCTGATCGTGATTCACAAATTGTCGTTTACAGCTTGTTTTATTGTGTATGTGAGCGATAATGAACTGTCTTTATACGCGTGCAAAGACGGTCATTACATCCTAGACACCGGGGCACGTGACACCTGCAGCCCGTTGGCCTGTATTGTAGTGAAGAGGAAATTAGTCAGTGTCAGGCAGACTAGGACTGTACACGTTGCAAAGCTGTTAACACACTGTATTTAAACTACGGTTTCACCAAACAATGAAGGATTATTTATTGTTGACACTTTTATACAGACCGCGCGGAAGAAAGCCAACGTTGGGTACCGGGGAAAGTTCAACCTCCATCCACTCCCATTCTTCCCCTGACACCACCATAACAAATCTTTTAGTCTCACTGTTTTCACCACATCAGTTTGACAATGTTCTTTTAATAATTCGCTCTATTTTGTCGGCTGCAGCATTAGAGTGTTATTGGTGCTAATGCTGTATCATGGTTGTTTAACGAGGAACTTCTGTATAGACTAGTGTTGTTGTGTGTCTTGATGGAGAAGTAAGGGAGGGCACTCTCTCACTGTTCACAGAGTTGTCCTCACTACGATGACATTTTTTTTTTCCTTTCGCTGCCCAGGTACACCATCCCTCCCTGACCCTACTCCCTCCCCACCTCGTCATGCCTCAATATCAGAGTCAGAAGGTGAAACAACACTTAGTCTGAATTCTCGCTTGTCACATGCATTTTTTTTGTGTCGGTTTACTTCTCGCAACGGCCATATTTTGTGTGCTAAGCAGTAGTGTACGTTGTAGTGTCAGAGTCAACAGTTCTTGACCATGCATGACATTGCTCATTCATTGCACAAAAACGGGCTTCCCAGCATAAAAAGAAAGAAACCTAGAATTTTTTCTTCAAATCTGTCAATGATTTAAATATAAGCTTCCCTGAATGTGAAATTTTTCCTTCTCATAGAAACAATTAAGACCTCGGTTACGTACGTATTTTAAAGGTGTATTACACAGTTAACCTATAACAGTAGAGTACACTATGACATGGCAAAGGTACAGGTGAACCAACATAAAGTAATTAAATATAAAAAGCGAAACGTGCTTAAATTAATCGAACTAATTAAACACAGCGAAACGTGCTTAAAGTAATTGAAATAATTAAACAAATAGAGAAACGTGCTTACATTAATTGAACTAATTAAATACAAATAGAGAAACGTGCTTAAATTAATTAAACTAATTAAACAAATAGCGAAACGTGCTTAAATTAATTGAACTAATTAAACAAATAGCGAAACGTGCTTAAATTAATTAAAGTAATGAAACATAAATAACACAAATCACACGAAATCATGGCATTTGAAGCTGTCCAGTCATAGCAGCGGATGAGAAATAGAACCTAACTCTTGCATTTCAAGTCCTACATCCGGTTGGCCTACTCCAAGGGTGTATAACACGTATGTCCGCGTACAAGCAGAAGGTCCCGGGAACACCAACAAGAAACCCTAGAAGTTGTCGATCATTTGCCTGCAGACATTGCTGACGGCAAGATGAGAAGACAATTGTGAGAAAAGTTTGATTTTATAAGATGCTTCAATACGGACATAGATGCTAGATTTTCAGCTTTTTCTAAAATAATTATTTTATTCTTTTAATTTGTTGCCATTTAAAACCATTTTTTTTTCTCTCTCTCTCTCTCGAATAGCTATTTGTTTCAACCTTTGTTTATCATTATTATAGTCTTGAAAGACAACACGAGCGCTCAGCGAAAATCGCTGTAAATATAAAGTATAAAGTATTACAAAACACATTTTACCAGTCTGAGAGCGAATTCTGTTTGGACCTTATAATTTTATTAAATTTTCAGTCAAAACTTCTAAATAAAGTTGTAGGGCTGTATTTCAAAATCAGCCGTTTCATTTTCTGGTTAAAAAATCGCTTATGGAACAAGAGAACATGAGCGATGTTTCTTCATTTGACTCGAAGACATGCTTAGCTTTGCTCAGAGCCACACTCACTGTTAATATTTGTGGGTTTTTGTTTGTTTTGTTTGTTTGTTTTAGGTGGGTGGGGGAACTTTGATTTGTCCTTTATTGTAGATAGTATTTTTAGTAGATTTTCATCGAAAATATTGCCATAGTGCCTTCTAAAATGGAAATCACTGTATCCACATCCTTGTTTTCGATAGGGGCACTTTGTGTTTGTTCTTTTTCCTTGTCTCCATCTGTTTGCAACCGTTTTATGAGATGAACCAGCACTAGCTACGAGCATTGGAACTTAAGAATTTCTGTTGCTTCCCACTAAAGCCAGTTTTTCCTCCTGTCGCCGCAGTTCCTGAAGACAACACGTGGCAGCGGGCTTAGATTCTGATGATGTCCACATCCAGCCCACCAAACCATTTCTTGCCAAACTGGGGGCTGGCTTGCTGCCTGCTGTTGCTGGGGTCAGTGGTGGTTGCCATGCCGACACGGAGGGATCTGCAGCGCAGGAAGCTGCTACAGGATCAGGAGATGAGCTTGTGGGTCGGGGGCAGTGGTGAGGAGCTGAATGACCGGGAGAAGCTGGTGGACAAGCTGATAGTGGAGGAGAAGAAACGCTTGATCACATCGGCACGCCTGAATAAAGCCCCGTTTCCACCCAGAAACAATTTCTTCTTGTCCCGTGCTGAGATGGAAACGACGACGGCGTTCAAAGTCATCCGTGAGATGCCAAAGGGTACGAAGCATGCACGTGCGGCTTTCTCTCGATGTCAAAAGGGCATTTCTGAGCGTGTTTGGGTGTTAGATTATAATCTGGGTGCTGCCAGTAGATGACTACAAGGCATTGCAATCAAACTGATAATTGTAATTGATAAAAGTGGCTACATTCTAGTCAGTGTGTTTAGCCTGTTGCTCAGGCGCATCAATATTCACTTTTCAGGCAACTGTTTTGCACGTGTCCTGAATGAATAGTTGTTTTAGAAGCCATTACTCTAAATACACACTTCCCGTGTCAAGCACATTACCAATGACGGTTTGGGTAAGATAGGGAACAGACATCGACGATTACGATGATGACGACGACGATGATGATGACGATGACGAATGCGATGACGACGATGATGATGATTGATGATGGATTGATGATGAGGGTTGATGATTGATTATGGATGGGTGGATGAGTGAGTGGGTGGGTGGATGGATAATAGATGATTGATGATGATTGATTGATGAGGAGGATTGATGATGCTGATTGATGATGGATAGACGATGGATGGGTGGATGGATGGATGATGGGTGGATGGATGGGTGGGTGGATGGATGCACCTAATACACCCAGCCGTTCCCGCGCTCAGTACTATACTCATCCTCCAGCTCTCGGCAGTTACCCAGTACCTGTCACAGACCCTTGTCTGAAAGCTTTCAGAAGTGAGCCACGACATCATGGTCTGACGTCATCAACTAATCGGAACAAACGGCTTCTTTGTTGCTCTTGCTGAAATGTGTTGGTGTTTGGTATTGTCTATTTTAAGCACCAGTTATTATTTTGAAATAAATTTAAATAATTTATTAACTAAATTAAAAATAATTTTATATGGAATTATTTATAAATTAAATTTAAATAATTTATAAACTAAATTAAAAATAATTTTAAATAGAATTATTTATAAATTAAATTAATAAAAAATAAATTGAAATTACGTTATTTATAACTTAATTTATTAAATTAAATAATTAAAAATTTATTTTTTGTATCTAATGTACGTTTGCAAGCTCTCGATCATTGTTATTATTATTAGTTGTGAAGCAAATTTTGCTGCGACACTGGCAGATTTCCGGCCTGCAGATTGTCTTCCGTTTGTGAAAGCGAAATTTACGTAGGATTTAAAATGCCAAAATTAAATTGTCGCTTTGTAGATTTGTTGGTATGGAAAGGTTGGCTTAGATGACGATATACCGTATAGTGAATTAATGCCAGGTCGTCATTCCGTGTCGATTCGTTTTCCTTTTCGAAAACCCGACTAGAAAAGGTCGAATTAAGCACCGAATGACAGAAGATACGATTATTAATTCTTTTTAAAAATGCAGCAGACGTTTTACAAAAGCAGAATTAATCAGCAAAAGGATTAAACACATCGGCAAACACGAAATTGACAGAATTCCTATACGTGTTTGCATGGTTTAACGAAGGGTCAACAACACATGCTATAGCACTGGGAAAAGTGGTTATATTTACAATAAAGAGAAAAAAATTGTCTAAAGAGCTTTGTGAACTTTTTTAATATGTGAAAGTCTGTGTTGTTATCATTTTGATGAGGAGTACGGGTGGGGGGACGTCAGTCAGTCTCATTTGTTTTCCTTTTCCAAAGAGTTCCAAAACAAGTCCAGAATACTTTCTTTAAAGTATAGAGACGGATCACAAAAGCAGAAGGAAAAGGGGGAAAATTATATATTGTATGCACTATAATACTATATTTTTATCCTTAGTCTTTTAAGGCGTGATTTTTTTTCCTGGTACAAAGTTAGCAAGTATTTTTTTTAACTAGTCATTTTATTGAAGGGAGGAGTCATTTCGATGTTCTCTCCTTATAACAAAAGAAAAATAAACAAAACCAAAATCTGATTATTTCGAAAAGTAAAATTAAGAAATAAAATGATACAAATAGATAAAACATTTATAATATCACCAAGAAGAATTAATGTCAAAGCTAATGAAAACGAGAACCCCACTAATTCGTGTCTCCCTATTGTGAGCTCCTCCATTAGTCTCGGTGCTTTTTCTCTTTTTTTTTTTTAAATTTTGTGAAGACGTGTGCACTTAATGAAGCATGCCACGGCCAAGAAAGTGGTATCCAGCTGGATATACGGTAAATTCGGGCAGGTTGGTAAACGTAAGGAACGATTTTCCGCGGTGGATGTGAGGAAATTGGAAAGTGAACTCTTCAACAGGGGCAAAATGGACGTGTACGCACCCAACAACAGGAGGAACGTGACACCTTCCAGGATATTCTTCGAGATAGCAGGATGTATTAGAAAGTTAGTTCTATTTAATTCTTACGAGACCAGGTGAAACTGGAGTCAGCAATCACAAGAAGAAAAAAAGTGTCCGAGGCTGAGGGCTGGAAAGATCTGCGAGCAGGTCTTGTTCATGTCCACATTGAAGAATTCAGACCTGCCAAAAAAAAAAAAAAATGCAGCTTCTGTGGCTGTGCACAGGTCCCAGAGATTGTCTTGTGTCCTGATTGTGGACCTGGAAGACTATTGCAAATCATGTGATGAAAAGATCTACTGTTTGGTGATGTATCATCAGACATACAGTTGGAAAGAAGTAAGTACAATATATCAACATTTGTGGATATATATTTTTATAATCTTTTAGATTGTTATGTAAATGTAAATATGCACAATGGTATCGGCAATCTGAAAATATATTCTCTCAATATATATTCTCTCTCTCTGTATATATATATAAGCACATGCTTCAGAAAATCAACTGAAAGGAATCAGAAATGTGGTAAGACTTAGCTAATGTAAGAACTGATACACCATTGTGCATTACAATGCCATGGATTCTACTTTTGATGAGGTTTGAAACTTAAATAAATTCCATAATTTGATTATGGCATATTTATAGACTTGAATGCTGCAAGCTTATGTTAAAACTTGCTATTGTTTTGTCAGGACGCATCATTGTATCTACCTGTGAAAAGAGAAGCAACCATTTTGTCTGAGCACCAGTGTGACAAGCTCTATTACCGTCAGATTGGAGTTTTTGATGCACAAGGTACATATGCAAGATTATTATGTTTTCTAGAAAAACAGATTTTACCCAAGCATTTCTTCTCAATTTTTTTTCACATTTTACTGTCATGCATTCAAAATATCACATTATGGAAGAACCTTGTCTTAACCAAAACAAACAAGCTTGTGAATAAATGTTAATTAATAGATACTTAATGTGAATAAATGTTCGGAAGCCAGGACTTTCACCAGTGAGGGTTAGCTGTCCTGGGTTTTGCTTTCGTCTCGGGCATGCAATTCTTTTTCTTCGCATGTGGCATCTGCTTACAGGGCTGTCTGCCTTGCCAGACTTTATATTTATTTATAACCTATTGGCACTTTTTGGTTTTATGTTTTCCTATGTTTACTTTTATTTTGCACTAACTGTTGAATGTCAGACAAAATAAATATATGAAATAGATTCAAAGAAATGGATACGTAATAATACAATTATAAACGAAAGCTCTAACTAGCTTTAATTTACAATTCTGAAAGGTAAGAATATTTACTTTACTGAATTACCTTAGGCTGGACTTTAACATGTAGTGTGGAAAGAAAAGAAGTAGGCAGCATATTTCAACAATGAGAAGATGTTGCATAATATTTCTGTAAAGGTAGAACAGTATCAAATTCTAAAAGCACGTTTTATGTTCTTCTCTTTATTATTATTATAGGCAGAGATCACATCATGAAAGTACAGTTCTGTGAATGTGAGCCAGAAGCAGTAACACTAATAAGAAATGGCTTATGGCCAGCAACACCAAAGAAGCCAGGGACCGCATTTTGCATGAAAGTGATGGAGCTATGCAGAATGCTACAGTTAGAAGGACAAATGTCTCTCCAGAAATTTTGCATGGCATCGGAGCGGAAGACAACTTTTCTACATAGTCGCAGCAGGGACTACAGAAACATGTACAAGGCATTGGGTAAACATGCTATCATTTTGTCACAGCATGACTATAGCAACATGTACTAGACACTTGGTAAACACATCATAATGTGTTGTCACAGCAGAGACTACAGAAACATGTACAAGGCACTGGGTAAACATGCTATCATATTTTGTCACAGCATGACTACAGCAACATGTACAAGATGCTTGCTAAACATATCGTCATATGTTGTCCAATAAGTCTAACTTTCAAGAAACTCCTCAGGGTATGTTGCTTAATGACTCCATAGAGAACTGTATCAGTGCCACTAGACCTGTAGTCAAGTAGTGCGACAGTTTCATTTGATGGATGTAAATATAGTTTAATTATAAGGGTTATAAGCCAATAATTTCTGTTTACATTATTTGGAAACTATGGAAAGAATACGTGGATTGTGAAAATGGTATTTTATGTGTTTGTTTAATTGCTTTATTGTAGGTAACACAATTATAGAATTTCACCATCATCAGGTGTTATGTCTTGAGACAGCTCATGCCCATGACTTCCTGGGCAAGAAGTGCCCAATATGTAGTCTGGTATGTTGTATGGGTTAAGGATTAGGCATTTTAAGAAATATTTAAACACAGTTGCTGTATTCTGCAAACAAAAACACCCACAAAAGTTTATTACACTTGATTTGTACATAATATTTTCACATGGTTGCAAGTTTTTGAAAATATGCCTAATCTGTGCACATCAGTTTCCCGACGTTTTGATATAAAGAGAATTTATCAACATTGTCTAATGCCTACTGATAATTTTAGGCCATGTCTTTCAAAAACATATCTTCTATTTCATGAGGAATTAATAGATGTGATTAGTGATCTTCACTCAGATATCGATTCGAAATCTGGTGAAGACGATGAAGAGGAAAAACACTTTTTTTCCATAAGTTCTTGAGCTATTACTTTCTTTAGTCAGTTTACTGAAGGGGACAATTGATATGTTTATTGAAATTGTAAAGGTATTTAAGGGATGATAGCATGTTTATTTTGTTTTAAAGCATAGCTACAACCAACATCAACAAAGGCTTTATGAATTCATTGCTACATTTTTGAACCAAGAACGGTGTAACCTTCTAATTCTGTTTTTAGCAATGTACTTTTTTTTTATAGTATACATACAAGACACATTCACACCGTGCATCCAGTTGCTTTCACCCACAGAAACAAGCCTTTTAATATATTTTATATGCCACTCTGGAGCAAGGCATGAGCTTATTCTTAAGTATATTGCTGTGGCACAATATATGTCTAGAGACTATCATTTGAGAAAAGAATTGTACATAACAGTATACTGCCTTCTCGTTGCTCATTCTCCTAAAAATTTGAAGTGATGGTAGTAAATAAAACAGGGAAACAAACACAGTTTTTGCTTTGAGGAAAATTAAGTGAAAAGAATTTTCACTCGTATATCATGTTATTTACTTACAACATATTCTTACTAAGGATGTTATATAAACAGGTATGCTTTGTTATAAATCTTGAGAAATCTATTTTTGTGTTCTGCAATGGTGGTTACCTGTCAAAGAGGGAGAAATGGCACATGGAAAAGGACATAGTCAAATGTATAAATATGTACAAATATCTAGATTTGATTGCTTTCAACAAGACTATCTGTTTGTTGTGCTATTGTGGATGTTTCATGGAGTGCCCAAAAAAAGTGTCATTGGGATAACCATATGTTTTTGGCACATGGTGTGCATTCACCACTATTTTCATGTTTTTTCACATTTCTTGCATTTTGTGATCATTCAAAGTGACATTGCTACTATCCTGTCATGTCCCTTTTGTCCAGGTGTTGTAGAGTCGGTAATACATGTTATGTTCTTATGATAAAGATACAGGGTAGTGAGAAAGAAATGTAAACACTATTACCATCTGCTTTCCAGTTATCCATGCTGGTAGAAAATACTGACAAGTGTGTAGTTAATAATGTAACTAATAACTTTCTTTCCCCGTATTTTGCATCTAGCAGGGAGACTTCTGAAGTCAGACAAACACTATCACTGTAAATCCACCGCTTGACCAAGCACGAATAGCTATTTTACTGTACTTCATTAAAGTGTATGTTCAATAAATTGAAAAGGGCTTGAAAAACGAGAGTGTGGTATTGTAAATGAGAGACAAAATTTTACGCGCGCGTGTGTGTGTGTCTGCGCGCGTTTGTTTACAACGTATCATAGAAGTAGTAGGCTCTGGCTATGCTCGGGTTCGTGCCATTCTGGAGGAGTATGTGTCGGGGAAGGTAGCAGTTCCGTTGGTGTACGGTGCCAGCTACAGTGTATACAAATCGATGAACCCACGATTGCGATTGCACCGTGAACGCAAACGTGTGTGTGTTGATCGTGTGTTCGCGTGAACTGCTTTTCGACATGATCGGGGTCAATCACGATGGTGCCAACTGTCATCAGTAGTTGTATGTGTAGATCACTTCCAACAGCGCCCTCTTATTGCTGTACATAAACACACACCGACTACACGAGCACAACATTGACAAGTTTTCGCAAACTGGCAAGATGGTTGCAGATTAGGGAAATCTTCAAAGGAGGTGAGAATCAAGCAGGCAATGTTCGAGAAGAATTAAAGAAGTAGCACAATGCCACTAAAAGTTAAACCAGTTATATGTACTTTCACACTACAATGGGTGTTCGTCAGAAAAATCACGCCACAAAAGACGACCACCTAACACTACATGCATCTGTATCTTTCTATTGATTACAGCGGGCAACTTTCCACTTTCATAACTTGTAAAAACTCATCTGCAATCGAATATCAAAGGGGCGTACAGTTTCAACCTCAAAGTGGTATCACGGATTTAGATAGAGCAACAGCTGCGATAGTTGTGCGCGCACCGTGAACGTTGCTTGTTTGGGGGATGATTGGCAATGGGCAAACCAATGTTACAAGACTTTCCCTAGCTTGGCCGAATCTTGCGTTTGCCGGGAGTTATTCAGAAAAGAAAGGTTAAACAAAATGGTAAATTACACCTAATGAATAAGAGACAATGCAGACAGAGAAAAGGGGGCAAAGACAGGAGTAGATGAGATACAGGAACAACAGACACACAAATAAACCCTAAATGCAAACTTGATACAAGAGGTCAGCTTCCGTTCTAAAAGTAAGGTCAGACATGAAGGTCTTGGTTACCTCTGGGACTCTAACGTTTAACTTCTAATAATATAGAACTTTTTCGTAAATATATCATTTCTTAATATGTATTGGATGTGTCTTTTCCCGCTACGAGACGGGCGGTCCCCGCGGGAGGAGAGGATGGAATCAGTCCAAGCGACGAGAGCCGTCCCGTGACACTTAAGACACCTATGACCACAAAATAACAGTGTTAGCAAAACAGAAACCTATGTCAATGAGCAGCTAGTAGAGATAAGCAGCTTACTTTAAGTGGAGGACAACCTTGTAGCATTGGAGTAATTGTAGAAATTCTGGCTTTCCTTCGTCGGGTGCGTTATCTAATGTACCTAGCGTTGTGTTGGTGTGGGTTGTTTTTTTTGTTTTTTTTTTTTTTTCTCATCTACTGCACACCAGCACTTAGCCGACCTTAAATCTACAAAAGTCCCTGCATTGTACCCAACAAAAGTGTGTTTTCTTTGGTGCATTCTTCTGCTATGTCACAACTACGGACAACACGAATCTCGTTCACTACAGTGATCAACGTTCAGCTCATTCGCACGACCAGGACATAAGTGCAACAAGCTAGCATTCTTGTGGACAGACATGTTCCCACAGGTAAATAGGTTTAAAGACAGATTTATTTACATTACTCTCTCTCTCACACACACACACACGCAACTGCTATTTCGATTCTAATCCACCTGCCTAGCCTACTGAATTCTAGCACCAAACTCCCGGGCGGGTGAAGAGTTGCCACACATAAGTATGCCGCGCGATTTTCTATTTTTATGTACCTATAAATCTGTTATTTGACTTGTGTTAAACAATCGTCGATTTGTTTTCATTGGAAGACTAATTGATTATTCATTCATATCTTCTTTTACACAATACTGTGGTATCGTCGGGGACATTGAGACAGTTCTTGCGCAAGTCTTGCATCATTCCTGCTGAGTGGCATGTTTAGCCCTATATTTTATGTTGGTTCTTCCTCAACCCTCATTGTCTTTGTCCTCACTCAAGGGTTTTCCAGAGGATGTTCTTCACTAAAGTCTTGTGGCTGGTTACATGGCCAGACAAGAGACGATTTTCCCGTCGCCAGAAGGGTTCTCGTTGGCCCATCATGATTCGCACATCTTCATTAGTCTTGTGATGAATAGAAGAAATTCGGAACTGTTTCTCAGGGACTGGATCTCGAATGCTTTTATTCGCTTTACAGATCGGTGAAAATGGTAAAAGAGATTATGAATTTCGAGGATGTCTTTAGCATCCGTACTGGCTTCAAAGGTCAGCAGTAAGAAGACCGAAGTGATGAGAATCCACAACAAGCAGGAACTCCCAATCCAACTTCAAGGAGAGAAACATCCTGGGAAACAGACTGCCCTTCACGTATCTGAGGAGCATAACAGAGATGTTGGAACGACGATGACATCAAAAAGGCCAGACATGCCTCTTTATTACATCATCGTCATAATTATTTGTAAACTTGATAGCCTATGGCTCATAAAAAACGTTAACTACAGACAGATTAAGCAACAATATGCGCCAGCGTGCGCATATCAACAGCCTACGCCCCATCCCGAGCATTCTCCTTCCGCAGTAAGACCCGCATCTTCAACACAATTGTGAATGCAGTCCTACTGTATGGTTCTGAAACCTGGAGAGCGACATAGGCCATCTACGCCATATAAAGGGAATAAGATGGACTGAAAAGATCTCCAACAGCATTCCTGTGGAAAAGAACTAACCATAATGCCACTAGTCAAGACATCAAAAAGCGCAAATGGCTGAACAGGACACACCCTGCAAACCACCTGACACCATTGCCAAGCAGGCACTTGACTGGAACCCTCAGGGAAAGAGGAGAGTTGGGAGACCGAAGCAGACTTGGAAAAGAACAGTAGAAAGTGAGACAAAGATATCGGAACCACATGAACCCAAATGAGGCATGCTGCCCCAAACCGGGTCCGATGGCAAGGTGTTGTTGCGGCCTATGTTCCTCGAGTAGTAACATGGACTAGACTAAACTTCGCATCCGTACTATGTAGCAAACTGTATGATAGTGCTTCTGTAAGTCATGTTCAATGTGTCAATCGCTGCTGTGGCTGTTGCGATCCATGGTTTCATTTGACGGTTTCGCGTCAAGAAGGACCAAATGCTAATATGTTGCTTAGGGAAAGTAAGCTGCATGATGTCACCGAGGGATATAGACGCCAAGTATGTAATTAAAGCCAAGTTCAGTTGCTAAATATTCCGTCGTTATGCAGCACACCGTATATATGTTTTACGAATTTGTGCTCTACTGTGTTATTGGATACTGTATTATATACTGTCAAAGCGGCGCTAGAATAAAAGCTGGAGTCATAGCCACACAAAGTTCATGGTTCTTTTATCATCCTCTGTGTCTGCCCGTCCTTCTTAAGCCGGAAATAGTGTAAGCATAACGTTTTCAATTTTGTCCGCTGTTTGAATTATCTTTTTGTCAGCGCTGCTCGGTCTTTCTTTAAATCACACCTTAAGATCTGACATCAAGATCAGTTCTAAACTGTTTTTTTTTTTCATCAGAAAGAAATTATCAATCAAAAAAGATGAGGAAGAGGGAGGAGGAGGAGGGGAAACTGAGTCTGTTTTAAAGTTACAGATAAAGGCTGCACCTCTTTCCACCATCCATTCTTTTTTGTTACACATTTACTTTGAGACACATTCAAAACAGGCAAAAGACATCAACTGCATATTTCTTCTGAAAACTGATATACACTTTTAATCCCATTGAAATGTTTTATGTCCACATTGAAGAAGAAATTTTACAATGAGCGAAATATATTAATACAAATTTAAAACAAACGAAAAGAGAAAACAGCACACTGACTCCCATATATACATGACAGTATTGACTTGATGTATATGAATCACATTTTACAATCTGCTGTTAGGACTGCAATGGAAAATCATTCAGCACTACTCTGCTCCAAAGCCAATGCAGTTACTGAAGCGCCAATATTTGTATGTATAGCCAGAAGTCACAATATGCAAGATGATTCATTATGTCTTATCTGACTAAATTTAAAGTGCATCCTAAGCTATGCACAAATGTAAACCACAAATAATAAATGTTATTTTCTTTTCATTCTACTTTTATAAATTTTCTGGTCAATTTGATTCATATCAAAGAATTAATATCAAATTTAGCCAAAACTGGATTGTTCTGGCAAATTTATTCAATTTCTATTGAACTGGGTATGTGATCAACGGCCCCAAGCTGTTTTCTTATGCTTTAACTGTAATTGCATCCCATGTGACTTGTGTTCCTGCACACAGAGGTAAACAATGATATGTAACTTTGCATTTTTATAGTTACAAACAATCACATAAATATGCTTTGGAACAGACTGCACTGTAAGATTCAATATGATAAAGATTGTGCTAATACTCATAAATAATAATAAACTCAAATAGCACCATATCCTAGCCTTTGGGCAAACTCATGAATTGACACACACACACACAGCATACATGACGCACAGCATAAAATGCCAAATTATATTGTCTACAAAATGCCACATGGATAAAATGTAGACCAAAAATTATTCGCAGCATACATAATTCAGCTTGAGAAAGACTGTGATTCATCCAGGCTGCAAATGCTATGATCCACATTCCACACCACAGTTTCTACCATAGCAAGATCTATGAGGTAAAGGCCATTGTTCTGCTTATAGGTCTGACTGCAAAATGCCTTCTTGAAAAATCATACTGAAATCCAGGAAGTCAATGCAAATTCATTGATGTAACAATTTTTTAGGACACATTAGTTGTTAATAAGCACACTTATATAGCACCTTTCTCCATCATCAGCCACACTAAAGCGCTTTACATGCATAAAGGCACACAAGCACACGGGCATTTGGGACAGCATAACTATTGTTTATTGGCTGTAAACCTAGGGGCATAAGATCATATTAAAACAATCACACAATAACAATCTAACAGGTGCAACAAATGGTGACAATATGGCAAAATATATAGATGAGTACATAAGACAAAACAATATATGTATAGAATTTACTTCAACCGTGGTTATGCAATTTGAATCAATTTGCATAAATTTATAAGCATATTTTTGTATGTAATATTCATCAGCCGACGAAATTTAAATTCATTTGGATAATGCACAAAATAAACAGGAAGCAGCACTGTCTGTGACAAAGTTAGCAAAGGGTGAGCACAATAATAAGCCATAAGTGAACACAACAAGAGGTCAAGAGCAAAACTAAAAATCTCCAAAAGCCTGTTCACAAGAAAGGACACAGAAAATACTAATTTTCAGTCTCTTACTTTTGGCCTTTGGCAATTCCTTTAATGCAACTTCCAGAGAATTAGTATTTGTCCAATCTGTAACAGATTAACCACTGCTTGTATAAGAACTGCGAAGGCAACAAACTGATGAAATTCAGTGTTGTAAAGTCTGAAACCTAGTGAAAGTCTGAAACCTAGTGACACGTAGACTTAATTATTATACCCAAGTTCAAAATTAATTTTACAATAACTCTCACCACATTGATTTATGACACAGAAAGAAGAGAATGAGTGGATTTAAATAATAAAAAACATGCCATGATCTGTGAGTTTAAAAGTATAAAAAATATTAAACATCTCAATATTGTATGGCAGGGTTACAGCTACTAATCTATTACTTGAATGTAATACATTTCATGTTTTCACCAGCTTTGGCTATGATTTGGAAATTAACATAGCAGTGATATAGAGAAAGCACTAATCTCAAGCTTTTGGAAAATATAATAGTAAATAAGAACTAATAAAAAAAATAAGAACTAGTATTCCTTACATTAGAAAAGGTACTTCCATTAGGGATTTACAGTCAAATCTCCCTACTATGCCACCTACCGGGACCGAGCAAAAGTGGCATAGTAGCAGAGTGGCATATAGTAGCGAGGTTCGTATAAAAACGGCTTTATTTGTTTCAAGTTACCCGTCAGTCCAAAGCTCTCAAGAATCGTCTGCTGCCACTAGCTGTCTCCTCTCATTCTCCCCCTCACCTCTTCATCCTCCACCCCTCCCAACCATATCCCGAGCACCTGCATCCTGTCGCTAGTCGACCCCTCCCGCTCTCCCTCTGTCACGTGACTGTTCACGGCCAGCGACCACCACCCCTATCGCCAGCCTCCACCCTCCCTGTGTGCCATGCTATGTTGCCATCCACCTAACTGCAATGTCCCACACTACCATAGAGTATAATAATCGAGCACTGCGTGGAATTTCACAACTTGTGTCCTTTTAACAGTCACACAAAAGTGGCATAGTAGCGAGAGTCTGGGGTGGCATAGTAAATTTTTTTTTACATTGAATTTATAGTCGGGACCGAGCAAAAGTGGCATAATACCGAGAGTGCATAGTAGCGGGGTGGCCATAGTAGGGAGATTTGACTGTATATAACTAATCAATGCACTGACTAAAGAAAATCTATTACCCGAATAGTGAGCACAAAATATTTCCATCATCGTGGACTGCTCATTACTTGTTGGTACCATGAAAAATACATCGATTCATAAAGATATCTAAAAATTAATCTCAAGCCTACACATTACAATGGGTATGTGTTTTAGGATCCCCAAAAAGCGCTTTTATAGACTTCATTAGCTCTGCCCTAAGGACCATCCTTCTAGCTACATCTTGCTTTTACCCTTTGAGGTGCCCAGCATTGGTAGCCCTAAACAGCACAATTCCATAGTCACTAGACACAGGTAAGCTACATAAAATGGTGTCAACAATAGGGTAGAATAAACATATAAAACTACTGGCCATTGCTCTAATACTGTACTTGCATATTGTAATACTTCTTGCATTTTGGATCAACACTTTTCGCTCAATTGACACCAACCATTAAAGCATACTATTTGGCTGATTCTGCTTATCTGTCATCATCATACAATACATTCAGGCATCACCTGACTCGGGAATAATCTAAGATTATTGTATCAATCCTGAAGATTCTCATAACACACTTTACTAACAAGTTATTATCTTTCTCATTCTTTCATGCCTACTTTAGCAGCTTGTACATCTTTTTCTTTAATCGGTGGTAATGCATCCTTTCTATGAACTTATATACATCTTAATATAGAATTATGTCATTAATACACCAAAAACTTTAAAAAGTAGGATGTAAGATAAGTAGAATAAAAAAAGTGCTTCAACGCATGCAATTAATGTAGTATAATAGCTGCTGTACATGCTTGAGATAAAATAAACCTACCCTTCAGCCTTTTGCTGCATTAACACATTAAAAGCCGTGGTTCTTTTGAAAACTGGTTCCATTGTCTACACAAAAAAGAAATATTTGTCTGAAATGTATAGCTATGTATATCTCAATGTTACAAGGTATTGTCATTTTTGTTTTATTGGAATGAGTAACCTGATATGATGATAGCTCTTAATTATACCTCATCACTTTAGAACACAGTGTTTCTGCTTGGCACATTACTATTACTATTACACATTACTATATATTTGTAGTGAATGTAGCATGACCACCACATTCACTACAGCTATCAACAAGGTTACAACTGTTCCACAGACAATAAATCAAAGATTCTGTTTTGTGTGACATGTGGCTGTCAACTTTCTATACCTATTCAATTATTTTCTAGTTCTCTAATTAATATACAAACATATAAAAACATATATCGTCATACTTTTACCATATGAAATGCATATTTTTTACACTGTGCAGTTGAAAAGACTTGCAATAATTCCAAATTTCTGTAGTCATGTCAAAAGTCTCCGTAGAATTGAATAGAAACTAACTTTCTAATACATACTGCTATCTCGAAGAATATCCTGGAAGTGTCACGTTCCTCTTGTTGTGGGTGCTTTACACGTCCATATTGCCCGTCGAAGAGTCTCTTTCGCCACATCCAACCCCTCACATCCACCGCTGAAAATCGTTCCATTGCATTTACGAACCTGTCCCGAATTTACCACAAAGACCTATATCCAGCTGGATACCACTTTCTTGGTGGCTTCACAAAATTAAAAAAAAAAAAGAGAAAAATCACCGAGACTAATGGAGGAGCTCACAACAGGGAGACACGAATTAGTGGGTTCTCGTTTCATTAGCTTTGACATTAATTCTTCTTGGTGATATAATAAATGCTTTATCTATTTGTATCATTTTATTTCTTAATTTTACTTTTCGAAATAACCAGTTTGGTTTTGTTTTTCTTTTTTTTGTTTTTGTTTTGTTTTTGTTTGAAGGGGGATACATCGAAATGACTCCTCCCTTCAATAAATTGAACTAGTTTAAAAAAAATACTTGCCTAATTTTGTACCAGAAAAAAAATCAACACCTTAGAAGACTAAGGATGAAAAATAATAGATATATAGTTATATAATATATATAATTTCTCCCCTTTTCCTTCTGCTTTTGTGACCGCCTCTATACTTTTTAGAAGCATTCTGGATGTGTTTGGAACTCTTTGAAAGGAAAAAAACAATGACACTGACTGACGTCCCCCCACCCCTACTCCTCATCAAAACGATAACAACACAGATTTTCACATATTAAAAAACTCCACAAAGCTCTTTAGACAATTATTTTTCTTTTTATTATAAATATAAACACTTTTCCCAGTGCTATAGGCTATATATAGCCTGTGTTGTTGATACTTTGTTTAAACCATGCAAGCATGTATAGGAATTCTGTCAATTTGGTGTTTGCCCGATGTGTTTAATCTTTTTGCTGATTAATTCTGCTTTTGTTAAACGTCTGCTGCATTTTTAAAAACAATTAAAAATCGTATGTTCTGTCGTTGGATCCTTGATATATTAATTAAAACAACGCTGTCTGTATTATCCCGCTTTTTGAAATGGTCCGAAATTTTTTGACTACCCGCAGTCAAAATTGATTAAATCTAATTCATCGTATTAAACATATATTATTAATTAAACAACGCTGTTTGTATTACCGGAATATCCGTTGCACCGTAATTAAACATATACATTAATTAAAACAACGCTGTCTATCATTACCAATTATCCGCTTTTGAAACTGGTCCGAATTTTAGTTGATGACGTCAGACCATGATGTCTTGGCTCACTTCTGAAAGCTTTCAGACAAGGTCTGGTGATCAGGTACTGGGTAACCTGCCGAGAGCTGGAGATGAGGATATAGCACTGAGCGCAGGAACGGCTGGGTGTATTAGGTGCATCATCATCATCGATCAATCTATCATCAGTATCCACCCGATGCGACCCTGACTCAGTCCAAACAGTTTTCGTTCTCTGCGACCTCGGGCTGAGGCCGTCCGTCGCATTGGCGCGCCATGGGCAACGGGGATGCCCCAGCAACCCACCTACTCAGCCGCATCGTCTCACGAATGAACTACAAGATATTTAGTGCATTAAGTACGATGAAAAACGCGAATTAGAATAGAAGACAGTAAACCTACGATTTTAAAAATGCACCTTTTAAAAGTTTAAAACAGATGATAGTTGAAAAGGCACGAAGGAACAGGGAAGAAAATTAGGGAAACACGATCGATCGAATCGACCAATACAGTATATTTGCTACTGATCGATTACCGAAAGGTCGATCAACTCACAGCAGCCTACATAGGCATTGAGAAAATCTTTTATTTTGTCAATTATTTCTTGTAAATAATGAATAGGAAAAATGTGCACACAAAGCTTTGTGATTTTTGGTATGGAAAGGTTGCTGGTATACGGTGACGAATGTACCGTATTTAGCGATTAATGCCAGGACGCCGTCATTCCTGTCGATTGGTTTTTCCCTTTTCGAAAACCCGCTAGTCAAGGTCGAATCAAAAGATCGAACCGACAGATATTTGATTTTATTCTTTTAAAATGCAGGCAGAACGTTTACAAAAGAGAATTTAATCAGCAAAAGGATTAAACACATCGCGGGCAAACACGAAAATTGACAGATCCCTATACGTGCTTGCATGGTTTACACGAAGGGTCAACAAACACAGGGCTTATGCAACTGGAGAAGTGCTTTATATTTATATAAGTGAAAAAAAATGTCTAAAGAGCTTTGTGGAGTTTTTTAATATGTGAAAAGTCTGTGTGTGTTTTATTTTTGATGAAGGAGTAGAGTGGGGGGACGTCAGTCGCTGTCATTTGATTTCCTTTTCCAAGAGTTCCAAAAACACGTCCAGAAGCTTTCTAAAAAGTTATAGAGGCGGTCACAAAAGCAGAAGGAAACGTGGGGGAAATTATATATTGTATGCACTATAATATTATATTGTTATCCTAGTCTTTTAAGGTTCGATTTTCTTGTCTGGTAACAAAGTTAGGAAAAGTATTTTTCTGTCAGGTTGGGAGGACGTCATTTCGGATGTTCTCCGGTCCTTAAACACAAAAAAGAAATAAGAAACAAAAGCCAAATACTGGATTATTTAGAAAGTAAAATTAAAGAAATAAAATCAATACAAAAGATAAAACATGTTATAGTATCACAAGAAGAAGCTAATGTCATAGCGCGTAAGAAGAACGAGAACCCACTAATACGGTGTCTCCCTGTTGGGAGCTCTTTCCATTAGTCTACGGTGCGTCACCGTGTGTGTACTCGATTATTAACTTGGTCATAAGCAGTTCGCTTCTACTTGTAGGGTATTTTTTTTTTTTTTAATGCTTATGGTATGTCAGAGAGCAGTTTCGATTCAGCAAGTGTTTCACTCACTGAATGGAAGAATGCCACTTCTGCGTTCTTGAGAACTGGTTGTCATGTAAGGTATTGTAAGTATCTCCACAGATTACATGAAGCGTTCATTAACGTCTGTATTGAGTATCGTTACATGAATAGGAAATAGTTAGAGGCGTTTAGTTTAAAAATTTAGGTCACGGGCTTATAGCTTTCAAGAATTATATACAGTACGTGATCATAGATCGGCCTCGGCGTAGGCACCGCTTCGGTCTCGCCTGACCCCGCTCTATTTTTTGTTCGTTTATAGCGAAGGATTACAAGTGCTGAATCCGGAGACGACAGTATATTGCTGGATTACTAAAAGAATACCAGTTAAACATATCTGTATTGCTGAGTGAAAAAGCCATTCATGTGTGTGGAACTTAATGCTGAAAGATTCTTCTGCTGAAAATTTACGGCATGGTATATGCTGGATAACAGTGGCTTTCTATTTTGTTTGTTTTGTTTTGTTTTTTGTTTATTCTGAGATCTTACTAGTTTGTGTGTTTTGGTTTTTTTTTTAGCAAGAAGACAGTGCGCTTATATTAATGTTTAGTATAGCATTGAATTAAAAGAAAACTATGAATAGCATTAGGGACAAGTTTTTGTATAGCCACTTTCCCAGTAGCCAAACACAAAACCAAACATCTGGTGATTTATTGTTAACATGGGACAGTTGAAACCTTGTTAGATAGCTTGCGACTTATAAAGGAGTGCGTATACATTTACTAACTGTAAGATGAATGGGTGAGGTCATGCGTAACAGAGACATTGGCGATAAAACGATGAATAACCAACGTATACTTGTAACATTGGAGAATGATCCAGAGCTATACAATTTTGCAGAAACAAATATTGCTTTTTTTGTGTAGACAATGGAACCAGTTGTTCAGAAAGAACTACGTCTTTCAAGTGTCTGCACGTGGAAGAAGGGCTGAAGGGTCGGCTTTATATATATCTCAAGATATGGCTGCAGCCAGCTTTATACTACAATATTTGATGCATTGAAGCACTGTTCTATTTGTTAACTTAATAATACATCAATAGTCTCAAAGTTTTAGTGTGACTTAATCGAATAATTTATATATTAATATCTATATATAATATATATTAGTTTATAGAGATGCAATTATCATCGATGAAGAAATACGAAGTATCAGGCTGCGAAAGTAAGGACTCATGAAAGAATTACGAAGATGCTTAGTTCAAGTGTTATGAGAACTTTGGGATTGAATACATAACTCAAATTATTCCGGTCAGTGTGATGCTGGGCTGTTATTG